>NC_053429.1:85280628-85421996 GCF_007990345.1 Gossypium hirsutum
GTACGTGACTTCAAGTATATTGTCACATAGGTTCAAACTTACCGAGCTCAACACCAAGTATAAGCATAGCACCTATTAGCCATGTACTCAAGACATACCCATCCGCTGTCGCGATCGACTCAATAGTGTCGCACACATAGTGTCCATAATGATCACGAATGTATATCGAGTCCGCACACTCAGTGCTATATAATCAACTCGCACACTTAGTGCTACATAATCAAATCGCACACTTAGTGCTACATAGTCAAACTCGCACACTTAGTGCCGCATGGCAATTCGCACACTTAGTGCATCATATTCATTTCGCACACTTAGTGCAACATAGTCAAATCGCACACTTAGTGCTGTACAATTTAATCCCGCGCACTTAGCGCCAATCTCATGGTCATAAATGGTTATCCCGCACGTTTAGTGCCGAGATCAACAACTCAGTACATCTTACCTCTTTTCTTTCATTCAACAATTTCATCATCACATACTACATGCACATATATATATGTATATTTATTCATTCCATTCAGCATCAATACATAAACATTATGACCATTGAAATAATACCAACTACATGCTTAATGACTTACCTCGTGTGGGTAAGACGGTTCCAACTCGGCTACTCGATAACCTTTTCTTTGCCTTGCTCGATTCACCTCCTTTAACTCCTTGAGCTAAATCAATAATTTAACTAGTTAACCACCTTGCTGAATTTACAATCCAATTTCACATGTATATGTAGTTAGTATATTCGGCTAATACCTCATGCAACTACCATATCATCAAAAATCTAATCACACATGCACATGCATTAGGTAAGTTACCTTTGCTAATTTTAAACCCAACATCACACAAGCTCTCAAGAGATGGCCGAATGCTTCTTTTGTTACCCAACTAATCATTCGACAATTCCATCCCCTTTACCACCCTTTTATGCCTAATTATCTAATCAAGATAAGATCATCAACAGCCTAACCATAGCCGAATGTGCAACATTAATCTATCACCTCTATCTCTTAAATACTATCAAGTTCATTTACTTCTAATTTCTTAGTTCAACATCTAATGCCCATCATAGCCACTCCCATAATCTAAATTTAAAAATCAGCAACACCCACATTTCAACTATCTTAGCCGAATACTCCTCAACACTTAGACTAAAGTATACACATTAACTTAATACACTTTCCTTATTCCTTCATGTTTCGGTCAATTATTCAAATTACCTCATAACATGAACATTCTTTTCAACTAATCTAGCATGACTCATTCGGCCTTAACCAAGAACCACTTTCATACAAGGACAAAAATAAATCAAATGAACCTCCCATTTAAACCCCTTTCTATCTTCTACTTACTATAATGTTTTGTTCATATCATTAAACCATTCAAATCACATACTACAAACACATCACTTGGCATATAAGAACATAACCAAAGGTTTCTTGCAACACACTCAAAAATCAACACATGGGTCATGTTATGAGCATCAAAACAACTCAACTTCACAAAAAAAAATGCCAAAGAACCACATGATATCATACCTAATCTATAAACTCACTTGGCCGAATGTCCTAGCTTCCATTTTTTTTTCTTTTCTTTTCCTTATGGTTTCGGCAAGATGATAGAAAAGATGATGGAACTTTGTTTTTATCACCACTTACTAATATAAGTTTATTATACATAATTCCCACCAAATATAAAAAAATGGAGACAAGGGAACACCATAATGCATGCGTGTGTTGGCTGGCCATTCACATTCAAAAATGGTCTATTTGACATGCAAGTCCACTCTTTTTGGTACATGCACTAATAGACCATTTTAAATTGGACTATCATATTTTCTCCATGTCTCAAATCGATCCCTATTAACAATTTTCTCATGCAATTGGTAAATTAGGAATGAAACTTCCACATACTCATGTTCACACTAATAAGCACAGAATATAGCAATTAATTATTTTTACGACTCGGTCTTGTGGTCCCGAAACCACTTCCCGACTAGGGTCAATTTTGGGCTGTCACAACTCTCCCTCACTTAAGAAATTTCGTCCTCGAAAATCTTACCGGTAAATAGGTTTGGATATCGTTCTTTCATCGAACTCTCAGTTTCCCAAGTAGCTTCCTCGATCCCGTGTTTGAGCCATAACACCTTTACTAACGGAACCCTTTTGTTCCGCAACTCCTTCACTTCACGAGCTAGGATACACATCGGCTCTTCTTCATAACTCATATCGGCTTGAATTTCAACCTCCGACGGACTAATTATGTGCGAAGGATCAGACCTATAGCGTCGAAGCATCGAAACATGAAAGACATCGTGTATCCTTTCAAATTCAGGGGCAAAATCAATCTATATGCAACCGGCCCACTCGTTCGGAAATTCATACGCCCAATGAATTCGGCTCAACTTGCCTTACGGCCAAATCTGAGTACCTTTTCCAAGGTGACACTTTAAGAAACACTTATTCCACCTGATATTCAATGTCTTTCGTTTTAAATCCGCATACGATTTTGACGATCTGTGGCTACCTTCAGACTTTCGCGGATTACCTTTACTTTTTGTTCGGCATCTTTAATCAAATCAACTCCGAAAATTTTACTTTCACCGAGCTCGGTCCAAAACAATGGCGTACGGCATTTACGGCCGTACAAAGCTCGTAAGGTGCCATATTAATACTTGATTGGAAACTATTGTTATAAGCGAATTCGATCAAGGGTAAATACTGTTCCCATGAACCACTAAACTCGAGGATGCAACATCTCAACATATCCTCAAGTATCTGAATTATCCGCTCGGATTGACCATCGGTTTGTGGATGAAAAGCGGTGCTAAAATGCAGCTTGGTACCCAAAGCTTCTTGCAATTTCTTCCAAAATCGTGAGGTGAATCTCGGATCTCTATCCGACACGATAGAAATAGGTACTCCATGTAATCTCACAATCTGAGAGACATACAATTCGGCTAGTTTATCCAATGAAAGATCCGTACGCACGGGGATAAAGTGAGCCGACTTAGTCAGTCTATCAACCACAACCCAAATTGCATCCTTCTTACTTGTTGACAATGGCAGTCCGGACACAAAGTCCATTGTGACTCGGTCCCATTTCCACTCGGGTATCATGATCGGCTGAAGTAACCCTGAAGGCACTTGATGTTCCGCTTTCACTTGTTGACATATTAAACATCTCGAAACAAAGTCGGAGATGTCTCATTTCATACCATGCCACCAAAACCGACGTTTCAAGTCGTTGTACATTTTCGTGCTCCCCGGGTGAATTGACATTCGGCTACAATGGGCTTCATTCAGAATCATCGGAATGAGTTCCGAATTCCTTGGAACACACAAACGACTTCTAAACCTCAAACAACCATCATCATCAATCTGAAACTCCGATTCCTTGTTCGGGACACACTCAGCTCGTTTTGCAACCAATTCATCATCGACTTTCTGAGCTTCACGAATTTGATGAGTCAATAATGGTTTGGCTTTTAATTCAGCTACTAACACATTGTCAGGTAGAACAGACAAGTGTACATTCAACGCTCGCAAAGCAAACAGTGATTTCCGGCTTAAGGCGTCCGCAACCACATTAGCCTTTCCCGGGTGGTAATCAATGACAAGCTCGTAATCTTTCAACAACTCAAGCCAACGTCTTTGTCGCAGATTCAAGTCTCGTTGAGTCATCAAATATTTGAGACTTTTGTGATCCAAAAACACATGGCACTTCTCGCCAAACAAATAATGTCGCCATATTTTCAATGCAAACACAATGGCGGCTAGTTCGAGATCATGGGTCGGATAATTTCTCTCGTGTGGCTTCAATTGTCTCGACGCATAGGCCACAACTCGACCTTCTTGCATCAATACGCAACCCAACCCAAGTAGGGATGCGTCACTATAAATGACAAACTCTTTATCCGATTCGGGTTGCACCAAAATTGGAGCTTCAGTCAGATGAGTTTTCAGTTGATCGAAGCTTTTCTGACATTTCTCCGTCCATTCGAACTTAACATCCTTCTGAAGTAGCTTCGTCATTGGTGTGGCTATCATCGAGAAACCTTTGACAAATCGTCGGTAATAACCGGCGAGCCCTAGAAAGCTCCGGACTTCGGTAACATTTCTCGGAGGCTTCCAGTTAAGTATGGCTGAAATTTTGCTCGGGTCAACTCGAATACCCGATGCGGATACCACATGACCCAAGAAGCTAACCTCTCTTAACCAGAACTCACACTTACTGAACTTAGCATATAACTGCTTATCCCGCAAAATTTGCAACACTTGCCTCAAATGCTCAGCATGTTCGGTCTCATCTCTTGAATAGACCAAGATGTCATCAATAAACACAACTACGAACCGATCCAAATACGGCCTGAAGATCCGATTCATCAAATCCATAAACACCGCAGGGGCATTAGTGAGCCCAAACGGCATCACTAAGAACTCGTAGTGACCGTACCTCGTTCTGAAAGCAGTTTTGGGTACGTCCGAATCTCAAATCCGCAACTGATAATAACCCGATCTCAAATCTATCTTTGAAAACACCGATGCTCCCTTTAATTGATCGAACAGATCATCAATACGCGGTAACGGATACTTATTCTTTATCGTCACTTTATTCAGTTGACGATAATCAATGCACAACCTCATGGTCTCGTCCTTCTTTTTCACGAACAATACTGGTGCACCCCAAGGTGAGAAACTCGGTCGAGCGAAACCTCTATCCGTCAATTCTTGCAACTGAGCTTCCAACTCTTTTAACTCGGTTAGTGCCATACGATACGGAGCAATCGAAATTGGCGTGGTTCCAGGTACAAGCTCAATGCCAAACTCTACCTCCCGAACAGGTGGCAAACCCGGTAACTCTTCAGGAAAAACATCCGGGTATTCACAGACCACCGGCACCAATTCGGGTTTCTTTTCTAACTCCTTGTCATCAAGTACATACGCGAGGTATGCTTCGCACCCTTTCCTTACATATTTCTGGGCCAACATTGCTGATATTACCGCTGGCAACCCCTTTAAGTCCATAGACTCAACTCGGATTATTTCGTTATTTGCGCACCTCAAATCGATAGTCTTGCTTTTGCAATTCACAACCGCATCATGCGCGGTTAACCAATCCAAAACAAGAATAATATCAAACTCGTCGAACGGCAAAAGCATCAAATCGGCCGGAAAACAGGATTCTCGGATTATTAGAGGGCATCTCTTACACACTTTATCAACAAGTACGCATTGACCCAAAGGGTTTGATACTCGAATTACGAGCTCAGTAGACTCAACAGGTAGAGTCTTACTGGTTGCTAAGGTTTCGCATACATATGAATGAGTAGAACCAGGGTCAATCAATGCAATCACATTAGTATCAAAGAGAGTGAAGGTACCAGTGATGACGTCGGGGGAGGATGCCTCCTCTCGTGCGCGAATGGTATATGCTCTAGCAGGAGTACGGTTCTCGGCTCGATCGGCCGTATCAGAGGCCCCCCTCTGACTACCACCCCTGCCTCCTAAAATTCTCGGTGGTCTACCTCTAGATGTCACTCCACTAGGTCTTGCACCTTGAATCTTATTCTTCTCATCCAGCTCCGTGCAATCTCTAATGAAGTGGTCCTTCGAACCGCATCCGTAACAGGCCCTGCTAGTAGACTTGCCCCAACATTCACCTAGGTGTCGTCTTCCACATTGGGGACATTCAGGTTTCTCGTGACGATTATTGCCCACACTAGCTACCGAAGTAGCTCGGGAGCCCATCGATGGTCTTGCCCTGATGGAAATTCCCGCAGTCGCCCTCGACTTCTTAATGTCCTCCCTGAACTTCTTTACAGCTGAGAACGGAGCTTTACCCGTCGATCTCTTACGATAATCTCTAGCTTCAAATTCAGCCTTCCTCTTCTCCTTTCCAAGTTCTTCCGCCTTGCAGGCTCGTTCGACTAGTGTTACGAATTCTTTTATTTCCAAAATACCCATTAGTAGCTTTAAATCTTCATTCAATCCTTCCTCGAATCTTTTGCACATAGCAACCTCGTCAGCTACACACTCCCGGGCATACCTACTGAGTCTTACAAATTCATGTTCGTATTCAGATACAGTCATACGGCCTTGCTTGAGTTCCAAGAACTCCTTACGCTTCTGATCAATGAACCGTTGGCTAATAAATTTCTTCCGGAATTCCATTTGAAAGAAGTCCCAAGTTACTCGCTCGTTCAGGACTATGGAAATCAAGGTCCTCCCCCAATAGTAGGCTGAGTCTCGCAACAAAGATACAGCACATTTTTGACATTCGTCGGGTGTGCATGACAATTCATCGAACACCCGAATGGTGTTATCTAGCCAGAACTCGGCCCTTTCGGCATCATCAGTTACTATGGCCTTGAACTCCTCGGCCCCACGCTTCCTAATCAAGTCTACAGGTGGCTTACTCAGCCTCACAGGATCAGCGACTGATGGCATTACAGGCTCTTGGGGTGGATTATTCAAATTCGGGAATTGTTGGACAGCCGGGTTGGTTCGGGCATATTGCGCGACCCACTCATTCATCATGGTAAAGAAGGCTTGTTTAGCCCCCTCACCTTGATTATTCACAGATGACTGAGGTTCAACAGGCGGCGTCCCTTGTGCAGGAGCAGCCGCTACGCTCTCAACGTCATCCGCTAGGGTTCTTTCTTCACCGGGATCCATTTACTAATCAAAACAAAAACATTTCAACCTTCAGAAGTCATCACCCTTTTAAACATTAACATTAAGGCATGTATAGCTAGACTCATACGTGCTATGGTAGTCCTAGAACCGACTAAACCATAGCTCTGATACCAATAAAATGTAACACCCCGAACCCGAAACCGACACCGGAGTCGAACACGAGGTGTTAACTGACTTTAACCCCTTATAAAATTTATTTTCCAGACACTGCCCAATCTGTGTACTAGTCGTTTTAAAAATCATATCTTGAGTTTCGTAACTCAAAAATAAGTTTCGTAATTTTTCCCAGAAACTAGACTCATGTGCCCATCTATGTATTTTTTTCCTAGAATTTTTGGTTGGGCCAATTAGTACAGTTTATTAGTCAAAGTCTCCCAAGTTGCAGGGGTCGACTACACTGACCTTTGCCCATTACGACTTGAATATCTCCCTGCACGGGACTTCAATACTGATGCCGTTTGTTTCTATGAAAACTAGACTCAGAGAGGAATCTGTACATATATGGTACGACCCCTAATTATCTCTGGTTAATTTGTAATGAATTTCCAAAGTCGGAGCAGGGAATCCAGAAACCGTTCTGGCCCTGTCCCACAAAAATCTGATTATCTCTTAATATACTGCCCATATGATCTTTTCGTTACTTCCTCATGAAAACAGACTCATCGAGCTTCGATTACATAATTTATTCATCAATTAATTCCACTCATACTATTTTTAGTGATTTTTCAATCTCATGACACTGCTGCTGCCAGCATCTGTTACGAAAGTAACTAGGTCCATTTCATGCCTACCATTGATCCAACTCAATCGAACATTCGTGCCATTTTCGCATGGCTTAAAGTTTACATGCCAAAATTCAAACACAACGTAATAGCTTATACATGCCAAAATGTTCTTCTAAGCCAACTAAGAAGAAAGTACCAAAACTTGCTATCCGGTGTGATGACTTCGATGACGGCCCGACCACGCAAAAATAGATGAGTCCAAGCAACCTATATTGGGTGACAAGGAAACACCGAGTGAGTTTATAACTCAGTAAGTCATAAGCTATGCACTACCATCCATCAATAACATTATCACAAGAGAAAACAAAATGGAACGAGGCTAATTACTCCATCCATTCCGAACCATACCATAGTTCCTCCAACCTATCAATTCAATTTCATATCAATTCATGCATTCACATCCCATATACTCATCAATAGGACATTGAAGCATTTTCATAAATCAATTTATTTTCGTTACAATCAAACGACTAAACGGCCTTTCACCCATCCTACGATAAATTTTATGTACGTGACTTCAAGTATATTTGTCACATAGGTTCAAACTTACCGAGCTCAACACCAAGTATAAGCATAGCACCTATTAGCCATGTACTCAAGACACTTACCCGATCCGCTGTCCGCGATCGACTCAATAGTGTCGCACACATAGTGTCCATAATGATTCACGAATGTATATCGAGTCCGCACACTCAGTGCTATATAATCAACTCGCACACTTAGTGCTACATAATCAAATCGCACACTTAGTGCTACATAGTCAAACTCGCACACTTAGTGCCGCATGGTCAATTCGCACACTTAGTGCATCATATTCATTTCGCACACTTAGTGCAACATAGTCAAATCGCACACTTAGTGCTGTACAATTTAATCCCGCGCACTTAGCGCCAATCTCATGGTCATAAATGGTTATCCCGCACGTTTAGTGCCGAGATCAACAACTCAGTACATCTTACCTCTTTTCTTTCATTCAACAATTTCATCATCACATACGTACATGCACATATATATATGTATATTTATTCATTCCATTCAGCATCAATACATAAACATTATGACCATTGAAATAATACCAACTGCATGCTTAATGACTTACCTCGTGTTGGGTAAGACGGTTCCAACTCGGCTACTCGATAACCTTTTCTTTGCCTTTGCTTGATTCACCTCCTTTAACTCCTTGAGCTAAATCAATAATTTAACTAGTTTAACCACCTTGCTGAATATTTACAATCCAATTTCACATGTATATGTATGTTAGTATATTCGGCTAATAACCTCATGCAACTACCATATCATCAAAAATCTAATCACACATGCACATGCATTAGGTAAGTTACCTTTGCTAATTTTAAACCCAACATCACACAAGCTCTCAAGAGATGGCCGAATGCTTCTTTTGTTACCCAACTAATCATTCGACAATTCCATCCCCTTTACCACCCTTTTATGCCTAATTATCTAAATCAAGATAAGATCATCAACATGCCTAACCATAGCCGAATGTGCAACATTAATCTATCACCTCTATCTCTTAAATACTATCAAGTTCATTTACTTCTAATTTCTTAAGTTCAACATCTTAATGCCCATCATAGCCACTCCCATAATCTAAATTTAAAAATCGGCAACACCCACATTTCAACTATCTTAGCCGAATACTCCTCAACACTTAGACTAAAGTATACACATTAACTTAATACAACTTTCCTTATTCCTTTCATGTTTCGGTCAATTATTCAAATTACCTCATAACATGAACATTCTTTTCAACTAATCTAGCATGACTCATTCGGCCTTAACCAAGAACCACTTTTCATACAAGGACAAAAATAAATCAAATGAACCTCCCATTTAAACCCCTTTCTATCTTCTACTTACTCAATAATACATGTTTCTTAGTTCATATTCATCTATAACCATTTCAAATCACATACTACAAAACATCATCACTTTGGCATATAAGAACATAACCAAAGGTTTCTTGCAACACAACTCAAAAATCAACACATGGGTCATGTTATGAGCATCAAAACAACTCAACTTCACAAAAAAAAAATGCCAAAAGAACCACATGATATCATACCTTAATCTATAAACTCACTTGGCCGAATGTCCTAGCTTCCATTTTTTTTTCTTTTCTTTTCCTTATGGTTTCGGCAAGATGATAGAAAAGATGATGGAACTTTGTTTTTATCACCACTTACTAATATAAGTTTATTATACATAATTCCCACCAAATATAAAAAAATGGAGACAAGGGAACACCATAATGCATGCGTGTGTTGGCCGGCCATTCACATTCAAAATGGTCTATTTGACATGCAAGTCCACTCTTTTTGGTACATGCACTAATAGACCATTTTAAATTGGACTATCATATTTTCTCCATGTCTCAAATCGATCCCTATTAACAATTTTCTCATGCAATTGGTAAAATTAGGGAATGAAACTTCCACATACTCATGTTCACACATAATAAGCACAGAATATAGCAATTAATTATTTTTACGACTCGGTCTTGTGGTCCCGAAACCACTTCCCGACTAGGGTCAATTTTAGGCTGTCACATACCAGCCTTACACCATGTGGCGAGACTACTCGACCCACCCAACCGCTACACACCACAGAAATTGCAACGAGGCTACTAGATATTGTGACGAAGTCAGCAGATACAGATATTGTGGCTAGGCCATCAGAACATATATATATATATATGTGTGTGTGTGTGTGTGTGTGTGGCGAAGCCACCAGATTGCAGCGAGGCTGCCAGATATTGTGACAAAGTCACCAGAACAAATATATGTGGCAAGGCCACCAGATTGCATCGAGGCTGCCAGAACGCTTCCTCCATCAATATAAACCCATGTCCCATGCAACAGAAATAATATGTCATGGCATACGTATACAGAAACAGAACATCATGCTTTTCAGAAAAAAACCCTAGGGGTAAAATCGTAATTTTGCATGCATAAGGGTATTTCAGTAATTATTACCTATTGCCAAGGTTTCATGCTCATTCTAACATTTACCAAGTAATCAGAAGTACTTACCTCGTCTTTTTACCAAAGTGGGCCCGTTTTTGGCCCATTAAGCCCAAAAATACCGTTGTGCACGAAAATACACACTCTGCACTCTAATCATCCAAATGCACCATATTCATTAACAACTGTCTCACGAGTGCTCGTACGCTCGCGAGTTCACAAAATACCAACGTTTCGGTATTTCGACTTTTACCGATTCAGTCTAAGGGAGGGTGTCGTTTACACACCTAGTTGATGACGATTGATGACGATATCTCCCACGCCGTAATCCTACAATCAATCACTAACACATTAGACTTACGAATTAATGATAACTAACTTAAATCCATATCAACTAACCCAATCATCACACAAGTTAGTCCTTTACGCACGAGGGGCAAAATAGTCATTTTACCCTCCAAGGGTAAATCGGTAGTCCTACCCTACAGGGGTATTTCGGTAATTCTACAACTTATCCACTTGGGCCTACGGACCCATTGGAACCACATGGCCCATTTTAGCCCATCGCGGCCCAAAATAGCCGTCCTACTGCTAGAGTAATGAGAAATACACACCTGTTAGGAGACTGCAATTAATCCGCGCTCCAAACACTCTTAGTTGACGCCCAACCCAAACGAGCACATCACAAAGAAAAAGGGATTAGCCAAGAAGGGTATGCCTACTCTCCTCATGGTTTGCTCTATTTAAAGCCAGCTCTCCATCCACTCTTATGTTAGCTTCCCTGTAATATCCCGAATTACAGCCTAATATGAATAGTGGTTTCGTGACCACAAATCTGAGATAGAAATAATTATTTTATAATTATTTTGATGTTTATATTATGATTGCATGATTGTGTGAAAATTTCGTGATGAAATCCTATGCCTAAAGTGCTTAAATTGAAATTAGGGACTAAATCGAATAATTTGCAAAACTTGCATTCTAGGAGTTTTTAGTATGAAATTATTTTGGAATATTAATGAGGAGATCTTAAATAGAAATTTGACCAATTTCTAAGTCTATGGACAAAAATTGGACATGGATGGAATTTTTGGAAAGTTTAGTAGTAAGGGCATTTTGGTTATTTAGTTATTAAAATGAATTAAAAACAAAATTAAAAGCCAATTTTTGTCCATATTCTTCATTAGGCCGAAATTTCAAGGGTTCTCCATATTTAGGGTTTGTTTCAAGCTTCCAAGCTCCATAGTAAGTGATTCCAAGCCCCGTTTTTAATGTTCTTTACGTTTTTGGAATCCCGGTAGCTCGATTAAGCTTATGCTAGCAATAATTCAACCTAGGGTTCATATTTGGAAAAATACCCATAGGTTAAATTTGTGTATTTTGGTGTTTTCTGATAGAATATGAGGTTTTAAATTATGTTAGACAACTTGTACTACTCGGTTTTAAGCGAAAACGAGTAAAAGGGCTAAATGGGTAAAAATACCTATAGTCATAAGTACATGTTAGAGTGTGAATTTGATGTTGCCACAGAAGGGAAAAATGATCAGCATGTCATAAAACATAATAATAAGGGATGAAGTTTAATTCCCGAGCCTAGGGGAAAAAGTGTAATTATGCAAAAGTTTAGGGGCAAAAATGTAATTTTGCCAAAGTTCGTATTAAATGTTGTTTTGATGAATGTATGTATTAAATAAGATTAATTTGGCATTATAGATCAAGAGAAACGAGATTCAAGTCGTGATCGAGGGAAAAACAAAGTTTAAGAAGAATAGGCTCGATTGCTAATAATTTTGTACCGAGGTAAGTTCATGTGTAAATGTAGTAACATAATTGTCATTTTAAGCAATTTAATGTTGTTTATATGATATGATGCTGATTATTGTCATGAAATATTATGCTTTGTGGTTATTGTTGAATAATATGTAATTATGTGAATTACTTGATGAGTATGAACTATCACCGAAGTATCAATTTTGATATTCCGTGGAAGACGGTAAAGATGTGTGATCGAGGAAAACGCCCGTTTGAACCTTGGGAATAGATTAGAATACAAGTGACTGTCACTAGGATGGTTGAGTTCCGAACTCGTTGAGTTGAGTCCGAGTTCGTGAGATGTAACTAGCCATCCGAGCTCGTTGAGTTGAGTCCGAGTTCACTTATGGATGTGAACGCCCGAGCTCGTTGAGTTGAGTCCGAGTTCACTTATGGGCGGGTTATATGGTAGCTTGGCTACATAAGTTCTGCAGGCTATTGAGTTTGTCTAGCTACGGGTATGGCTCTTATGTTCATGAAATCCGTGTATTCGAATTATATTCCGATGTGTTCAACAGGTGAATCTTAAGTGAATAAGAAGAAGGCCTAAAACGAAGGTGACATGTTGGTAAGTGTGGTAAATGAGAAAGTTTGACAGGTATGTACTTAAACCCTCGGGTTGAAAACTTGGTATGATGAAATCGTAGAAAGATATTAAATGTAAATGAAACATGAATGTCTTGGTGTTGTTTATGCAAATGATGTTTTATGTGAGATTGTGTGATTATGTTACTTGTTATTTGCATGTGAACTTACTAAGCATTTGTGCTTACTCCCTCCCTTTCTTTCATTGTAGTTTTGACAAGCCGGCTTGAGAATCGGGATAGGTCGAAGACTTGTTCACACTATCTGAAGGCTTAAATTGGTAAAATGGCTTGTGTATTTTGAATGTGGCATGTATGGCAAAACACTCACTTTGTGTAATTGATCTTATGATATGGCTATGGTTTGGTAAGAAAAGGGTTTGTAAATTATTAGCCATTGGAATGGCCAATCTAAGTTATATTTGATGTTATGTATGTTTAAAATGCTATTTAGTCCATGAAAATCCTTAGTAAAGAAATTTGCCATAAAACAGAATCTAACAGCAACAATGATGTAAATTTGAAAAATCACTAAAAATAGTATAAATGGAATTAAATGATGAGTAAGTTATGAAATTTAATCTTAACGAGTCTATTTTCGTATGTATTGAAAAAAATAGGTATATGAATTATATTTTATGAGATATTTGAATTTTTGTGAAGCAGGGCCAGAGTGATTTCTGGATCCCCTATTCTGAATTTAAAAATTAATCATAAATTTTAAAAATATAATTAGATGTCATAATTTATATGTACAGATTCCTTATTGAGTCTAGTTTTTATATAAATAAACTTAATAGTCATTGAAATTATGTACAGAGAGATATCTGATTCGTAATATACAGAGGTTAGAGTAGTCAAACCCTGAAATAGGGGAGACTTTAACTAATAAACTGTACTAATTGGCTTGACCAAAAATTCTAGAAAACAAGTAGTAAATATATATATGAGTCTAGTTTAAGGGAAAATTTACAGAATTGGATTTTGAGTTTCAGAACTCGAGATATGAATTTTTAAGCGACTGTGATGCAGATTGCTAGCTTAACTGGAAATTTTAAAAATAAATTGTTTGAGTTGTTTAAGGAATGAATTAAGTCTGTTAACACCTCGTGTTCGAATCCGGCGATGGTCTCGGGTACGGGGCATTACATTTGGTGGTATTAGATCAGGTTTAGTTGGTTCTCGGACTAATGTGTTGTATGTACGGGTTTTGCTATACATGCCATATATATATTGTGATAGTGTGACGACTTCTGACCTTTTAAATGATTTTTTTATAGTAAATGGATCCCGATCCAGTTGCGGCTGATGTTGTAGAGAGTAATGCACCAGCTCCGGCTGAAGGGGTGGTGCCAACTGAAAATCCACCTCCTACTGTTGGTCAAGGAGGAGGAGAAGGGCCTCGGGAAGCCTTTCTCCAGATGATGAGTGCCTGGTATACTGAGTTCGTTCGTACGAACCAGAATGCACAACCTCCCCCACCTCCCCCGATTCCTCAACTTGTACCCCCAATGCCTCAAGGTGTAGATCTGATGAAATTTCACAGAACTCCAGTTGATAGAATCCGTAAACAAGGGGCCGAAGAATTCAGGGCAAATATTGATGATGATGTCGAGAAAGCAGAGTTTTGGCTAGAGAATTCTATTCGAGTATTTGGTGAATTGTCTTGTACACCTGAGGAATGCTTGAAATGTGCTATATCATTGTTGAGGGATTCAGCTTATCATTGGTGGAAGACATTGATTTCAGTAGTATCAAAAGAGAAAGTAACTTGGGAGTTCTTTCAAGAAGAATTTCGGAAGAAATATATCAGTGAAAGATTTATTGATCAGAAGCGTAAAGAGTTTCTTGAATTAAAGTAGGGGAACATGACAATTACTGAATACCAAAGGGAGTTTGTCAGGTTGAGTAAGTATGCTAGAGAATATATTCCTACAGAAGCTAAAATGTGTAGACGATTTGAAGACGAACTCAATGAAGACATCAAAGTATTTGTTGGGATTCTTGAATTAAAAGAAATGGTAGTACTGGTTGATCGAGCTTGCAAGGCTGAAGAACTACTTAAATAGAAGAAAAAGGTAGAGGCTGAGACTAGAAATTGGAAGAAAAGACCGACGAGTAGTTCATTCTCACAGCAATCCAGAAAATCTAGAAATATGAATTCTTGTTCACAGGGTTCGGCTGGACAATCATATGGAAATTTTAAGAAGCAAAATGTGGGTCCTAAATCTCAGACTACTTCTGCGGCTAGTGTGGGAAATACGAGATTTGTTAAGCCTGAGTGTCAGTGGTGTGGTAGAAATCATTTTGGCCCATGTAGAGCGAATGAATGTTTTCGATGTGGTTTTCCAGATCATTTTATTAGAGACTGCTTAGAGAGAGCTGAGAAAGAAAAAATTCAGAATGTAAAAGCTAGTGGTACAGACTCGAGGGGAAGATATTCGAGAAAAGCTGGAAATGAAGCAAGCAGCAAAAATGTAGCCAGAGATTCAACAGCTAAATCTGAAGCAAGGGCTCCAACTAGAACTTATGCTATAAAGGCACGTGAAGATGCTTCATCACCTGATGTGATTACTGGTATATTTTCTCTTTATGATGTTAATGTTATTTCTTTGATTGATCCCGGTTCTACTCATTCATATGTATGCATGAAACTGGTGTCTAGTATGAATATACCTGTTGAGAACACAGAATTTATGATTAGAGTGTCGAATACGTTAGGCAAATGTGTGATAGTTGATAAAGTATGCAAGAAATGCCCTTTAATGATTTGGGGTCATTACTTTCCGACCGACTTGATGTTGTTGCCGTTTGATGAATTTGATGTTATTTTGGGTATGGATTGGTTGACATTGCATGATGCTATAATAAATTGCAAAGAAAAGGTTATAGAATTAAAGTGTGAAAGTGGTGAAATTCTGCGGGTTGAACCAGACAAATCAGAGGCATTATCTAGTATGATTTCTTCGATGTCGGCTCAGAGGTATTTGAGAAAGGCTTATGAAGTTTATTTGGCTTATGTAATTAATACAAAATAAGTTGAAAAGAAAGTTGAATCAGTGCCAGTTGTGTGTGAATTTCCGGACGTATTTCCAGAAGAATTGTCGGGTTTGCCTCCAGTCAGGGAAGTAGAATTTGGTATTGATTTGATACCAGGAATAGCTCCGATCTCGATTGCTCCATATAGAATGGCACTAGCAGAGTTGAAAGAATTAAAGTCACAGTTGCAAGAGTTGACTAATAAAGGCTTTGTGAGACTGATTTTTTCATCTTGGGGTGCTCCTGTGTTATTTGTGAAAAAGAAGGATGGTTCTATGAGATTGTGTGTTGACTATCGGCAGTTAAATAAGGTGACAATCAAAAACAAGTATCCGTTGCCAAGGATTGATGATTTTTTTGATTAGCTAAAAGGAGCGACATGGTTTTCAAAGATTGACTTGAGATCTGGGTATTACCAGCTACGAGTAAAAGAGTTGGATGTACCTAAAACTGCTTTTAGAAGAAGGTACGATCATTATGAATTTTTAGTTATGCCATTCGGGTTGACAAATGCTCCTGTTGTGTTTATGGATTTAATGAATCGCATATTTCGGCCATACTTGGACAAATTTGTTGTGGTGTTTATAGATGATATTTTAATTTATTCAAAAGATGAGACAGAGCATGCTGAGCATTTGAGGATAGTTTTGTAAACTTTGAAAGATAAGCAGCTGTATGCTAAGTTTAGTAAAAGTGAATTTTGGCTCTGAGAAGTTGGATTTTTGGGTCATATTATTTCAGGTGATGGTATACGGGTTGATCCTAGTAAGATTTCAGCCATTGTTGATTGGAAACTATCGAAAAATGTAACCGAGGTTAGAAGTTTCTTGTGGCTAGCTAGGTATTATCGGCGGTTTGTAAATGGATTTTCCATAATTGCTGCTCCTATAACTAGACTACTCCGAAAGAATGTTAAATTTGAATGGATGGAAGAATGTCAAAAGAGTTTTGAAGAATTGAAAAAGTTATTAATTGAAGCACCAGTGTTGGTACAACCCGAATCAGGTAAAGAATTTGTGGTGTATAGTGATGCTTCTCGAAATGGCTTAGGATATGTACTTAGGCAAGAAGAAAAAGTGGTGGCTTATGCTTCGAGGCAGTTAAAATCTCACGAAAGAAATTATCTGACTCATGATTTGGAATTGGCTGCTATAGTGTTTGCTTTGAAGATTTGGCGACATTATTTGTATGGTGAAAAGTGTCGAGTATATATCGACCACAAAAGTCTTAAGTACTTGATGTCACAAAAAGACTTGAATTTGAGACAGCGAAGATGGTTGGAGTTATTGAAAAGTTACGACCTTGTTATTGATTACCATCCGGGAAAAGCGAATGTGGTTGCCGATGCTTTAAGCAGAAAATTGCTATTTTCTTTGAGAACTATGAACACTCGGTTAAAGATATCAAATGATGGTTCGATTCTAGCAGAGTTAAGAGCAAGACCGATGTTTTTACAAGAGATTTCTGAAGCTCAGAAAAATGATCAAGATATGCAAGCCAAGAGAAAGCAATGTGAAGCTGATATGGGATCAGATTTCAGAATCAGTTCTGATGGTTGCTTGATGTTTAAAATTCGAATTTGTGTACCGAAAAATGATGAGTTGATTCAAAAGATTTTGCATGAAGCACAAAATGGTTGTTTGGCGGTTCATCCGGGCAGTACGAAAATGTATAATGACTTGAAGAAAATGTACTGGTGGAGTGGAATGAAAAGAGATATTTCCGAGTTTGTATCAAAGTGCTTAGTTTGTCAACAAGTGAAAGCTGAACACCAAGTACCTTCGGGATTACTCCAGCCTATCATGGTTCCTGAATGGAAATGGGATTGGATTACTATGGATTTTATATCAGGGTTGCCGTTAACTCCAGGGAAGAAAAATGCCATCTGGGTAATAGTTGACAGACTGACTAAATCGGCTCATTTTATTCCGATACGTATGGATTATTCTCTTAATAAGTTGGCTGAATTGTATATCCGTGAGATTGTTAGACTTCATAGAATACGTTTGTCAATCATTTCGAATAGAGATCCGAGATTTACTTCACAGATTTGGCAAAAGTTGCAAGAAGCATTAGGTACAAAGTTAAATTTCAGCACTGCCTTTCATCCACAAACTGATGGACAATTAGAGAGAGTAATTCAGATTCTTGAAGACATGCTCAGATGTTGCGTATTGGAATTTCAAGGTACTTGGGAAAGGTACTTACCGTTGGTAGAATTTGCTTATAATAATAGTTATCAGACGAGTTTGAAGATGGCACCTTATGAAGCATTGTATGGTCATAAATGTCTGACGCCATTGTATTGGACTGAACTCAAGGAAAATCAGATTTATGGAGTTGATCTAATAAAAGAAACCGAAGAAAAGGTGAAAGTGATTCGAGATTGTTTGAAAGCTGCTTCAGATAGATAGAAATCTTATGCGGATTTGAAACGAAGGGAAATCGAGTTTCAAGTTGGTGATAAGGTATTTTTGAAAGTGTCTCCATGGAAGAAAGTCCTTAGATTTGGACGGAAGGGCAAGTTAAGTCCACGTTTTATTGGACCATATGAAATAATTGAAAAAGTTGGACCGGTAGCATATCAGCTAGCATTACCACCTGAATTAGAGAAGATTCATGATGTGTTCCACGTATCTATGTTACGTCGGTATTGTTCAGATCCTTCACATATAATTTCACTGATAGAAATTGAACTACGACCAGATATGACTTACGAAGAAGAACCGATTAAGATTTTAGATCGAAAAGTCAAACAATTAAGAAATAAAAGTTTCGCTCTCGTGAAAGTATTGTGGCAAAAGCACAGGGTAGAAGTGACTACATGGGAACCTAAAGAAACTATGAGAAACCAATACCCACACCTATTTACCGGTAAGATTTTCGAGGACGAAAATTCTTAAAGGGGGAAGAGTTGTAATATCCTGAATTAAGGCCTAATCAGAATAGTGGTTTCGTGACCACAAATTCGAGATATAAATAATTATTTTATAATTATTTTGATGTTTATGATATGATTGCATGATTGTGTAAAAATTTCGTGATGAAATCCTATGCCTAAAGTGCTTAAATTGAAATTGGGGACTAAATCGAATAATTTGCAAAACTTGCATTCTAGGAGTTTTTAGTATGAAATTGTTTTGGAATATTAATGAGGAGGTCTTAAATAGCAATTTGACCAATTTCTAAGTCAATGGAGAAAAATTGGAAATGGATGGAATTTTTGGAAAGTTTAGTAGTAAGGGCATTTTGGTCATTTAGTTATTAAAATGAATTAAAAACAAAATTAAAAGCCAATTTTTGTCCATATTCTTCATTAGGCCGAAATTTCAAGGGTTCTCCATAGTTAGGGTTTGTTTCAAGCTTCCAAGCTCCATAGTAAGTGATTCCAAGTCCCGTTTTTATGTTCTTTACGTTTTTGGAATCCCGATAGCTCGATTAAGCTTATGCTAGCAATAATTCAACCTAGGGTTCATATTTGGAAAAATACCCATAGGTGAAATTTGTGTATTTTGGTGTTTTATGATAGAATATGAGGTTTTAAATTATGTTAGACAACTTGTACTACTCGGTTTTAAGCGAAAACGAGTAAAATGACTTAATGGGTAAAAATACCTAATAGTCATAAGTACATGTTAGAGTGTGAATTTGATGTTTCCATAGAAGGGAAAAATGATCAGCATGTCATAAAACATAAGAATAAGAGATGAAGTTTAATTCTCGAGCCTAGGGGCAAAAGTGTAATTATGCAAAAGTTTAGGGGTAAAAATGTAATTTTGCCAAATTTCGTATTAAATGTTGTTTTGATAAATAAGATTAATTTGACATTATAGATTAAGAGAAATGAGATTCAAGTCGCGATCGAGGGAAAAACAAAGTTTACGAAGAATAGGCTCGATTGCTAATAATTTTGTACCGAGGTAAGTTTATGTGTAAATGTAGTAACATAATTGTCATTTTAAGCAATTTAATGTTGTTTATATGATATGATGCTGATTATTATCATGAAATATTATGCTTTGTGGTTATTGTTGAATAATATGTAATTATGTGAATTACTTGATGTGTATGAACTATCACCGAAGTATCGATTTCGATATTCCGTGGAAGGCGGCAAAGATGTGTGATCGAGGACACGCCCGTTTGAACCTAGGGAATAGATTAGAATACAAGTGACATGTCACTAGTATGGTTGAGTTCCGAACTCGTTGAGTTGAGTCCGAGTTCGTGAGATGTAACTAGGCATCCGAGCTTGTTGAGTTGAGTCCGAGTTCACTTATGGATGCGAGCGCCCGAGCTCTTTGAGTTGAGTCTGAGTTCACTTATGGGCGGGTTACATGGTAGCTTGGCTACATAAGTTTCGCAGGCTATTGAGTTTGTCTAGCTGCGGGTATGGCTCTTATGTTCATGAAATCCGTGTATTCGAATTATATTCTGATGTGTTCAACGGGTGAATCTTAAGTGAACAAGAAGAAGCCCTAAAACCAAGGTGACATGTTGGTAAGTGTGGTAAATGAGAAAATTTGATAGGTATGTGCTTAAACCCTCGGGTTGAAAACTTGGTATGATGAAATCGTAGAAAGATATTAAATGTAAATGAAACATGAATGTCTTGGTGTTGTTTATGCAAATGATGTTTTATGTGAGATTGTGTGATTATGTTACTTGCTATTTGCATGTGAACTTACTAAGCATTTGTGCTTACTCCCTCCCTTTCTTTCATTGTAGTTTTGACAAGCCGGCTTGAGAATCGGGATAGGTCGAAGACTCGTTCACACTATCTGAAGGCTTAAATTGGTAAAATGGCTTGTGTATTTTGAATGTGGCATGTATGGCAAAACACTCACTTTGTGTAATTGATCTGATGATATGGCTATGGTTTGGTAAGAAAAGGGTTTGTAAATGATTAGCCATTGGAATGGCCAATCTAAGTCATATTTGATGTTATGTATGTTTAAAATGCTATTTAGTCCATGAAAATCCTTAGTAAAGAAATTTGCCATAAAATAGAATCAGACAGCAGCAATAATATAAATTTGAAAAATCACTAAAAATATTAGAAATGGAATTAAATTCTGAGTAAGTTATGAAATTGAAGCTTAATGAGTGTATTTTCATATGGATTGAACAAAACAGGTATATGAATTATATTTTATGAGATATTTGAATTTTTGTGAAGCAGGGCCAGAGTGATTTCTGGATCCCCTGTTCTGAGTTTAAAAATTCATCATAAATTGTAAAAAGATAATTAGAAGTCATAATTTATATGTACAGATTCCTTATTGAGTCTGATTTTAAGAGAAATAAACTTGATAGTCATTGAAATTCTGTACAGAGAGATATCTAATTCGTAATATACAGAGGTCAGAGAAGTCGAACCCTGAAACAGGGGAGACTTTAACTAATAAACTGTACTAATTGTCTTGAAAAAAATTCTAGAAAACAATTAGTAAGTATATATTTGAGTCTAGTTTCAGGGAAAATTTATGGAATTGGATTCTGAGTTTCAGAACTCGAGATATGAATTTTTAAGCGTCTGTGATGTAGATTGCTAGCTTGACTGGAAATTTTAAAAATAAATTGTTTGAGTTGTTTAAGTAATGAATTAAGTCTGTTAACACCTCATGTTCGACTCCGGTGACGGTCTCGGTAACGGGGCGTTACATTCTCGATGTGGGATCCCTCTATCACAAGAGTTTAAAACAAACACCAACTCTTGTCGTCCCAACGTAGCAAAATAATCAACCTTTGCGTGCCAAGGGATTCGAACCAAAGTCCTCTCACATGCCAACTCACGCCACCACCACTAGGCCATCAATTCATTTGTGTCATAAATCCAATTAAACTTTAAAGCGCACCTACTTGCTTCCAGATTTATTGAAAAGAAAAGCCAAAATATATTGTGTGACAGCCCTAATTCGACCCTAGTCGGAATGTGGTTTCGGGACCACAAAACCGAGTCATAAAATTTAGTTAAAATTTTATTTGCATATCTTATATGTGTGATAGTACTTGTACAAAAATTTGATGTTTTAATTTTATATTAGGAATGTGAATTTTGCTTGAAATGATCTAGTTGAAAGACTTGGAAAATTATGATAGGTAAATAAGTAAGGACCAAATAGTATTAAAGTGGGAAAGTGTTGTCCTTGCATGTCAAATTAGCCAAACTAAAGCGTAGTGGCCGGCCATGCTATGGGTGGAAACATGTCTCCAACATGTTATGCTAGTGATGTATGTTAAGAAAAATAAAATAATGAGCATGGTGATTAAATAATGAAAGGAAGGGTGATGAAAAAAAAATAATATGGTCTCATCCATACCCCCTTGTTGCCGTGAATTGAAGAAAGAAAACAAAGAAAACAAAAAAAAAAAAGTTGTCCTTGAGATGTATGCATGTTTTAGTAATTGACTTGAGTTCTAAATAGCCCATGTTCAAATCTTGAATCTTGTTGGTAACATGAGCAATCGGTCATGAGAAAGTGTTCAAGAAATGGTTGTTGTTCATGTTATTTGGATGAGAAATGGTGAGTTTTGTTGTTTCATGTTAAAGTTAGGTGAATGATGATAGAGGAGTGTTTGAACTATAAAAAGAATCGGCTACCTTGTTATGAGCTAGGGCCGAATGTGAGTTTGGTTGTGTTTGAATATTACATGCTTGGTAGAATGGTGGATGAAGGTGCCGAATGTATGTTGGATTGATAGAGTCTCCAAATTGATTTTATGTGTGTATGCATGACCGAATATACGTGGTCACATGAGTAAGGAAATGAGTTATTTGATATGTGGTAAAAGTTAAGTACTAAATCGAAGGTTGCTAAAATTGCCATTTCTTTAGCCGAATATGTGTTTGATCAATGAAGGAATTGTTGAAGAATATAGGTGAACTTGGTGAGAGTATTCGGCTTAGTGTATAAATGATATAAAGATTTTAGGAAATTGTTTTGGTTAGGTGTATGTACGATTAAGTATATTCGGCAATATACTTAAAGTGGGTACATGATATTACATTATAATTATTGAGCTTAAGTATATGGATATGTGTATATGTGGTCATATAATGACATTTTGGTTTGAAAATTTAATGATATGTGATTGCCGAATGTGATAAATAAATTCATGTTATTGGGTTAAATATTGAATACTCTTATTTGTATTATTTAAGCTCAAGAACCTAAAGGAGAGGCGTCCAACAAGGGGAAATCGAAGGTCATCGAGTAGCCGACTCGGAATTATTTTACCCAACATAAAGTAAGTCATTAAGCATATAGTTGGTATTAATTCAAATGGTCATAACGTTTATGTAATGATGCTGAATGGAATGAATAAATATATATATGCATGTACGTATGTGATGATGAAAGTGTTGAATGAAAAGAAAAGAGGTGAGATGTATTGAGTTGTTGATCTCGGCACTAAATGTGCGGGTATAAACATTTATGACCATGAGATTGGCGCTAAGTGTGCGGGTTTAAATTGTGCAGCACTAAGTGTGCGAATTGACTATGTAGCACTAAGTGTGCGAGTTTGATTATGTAGCACTAAGTGTGCGAGTTTGACTATGTAGCACTAAGTGTGCGAGTTTGATTATGTAGCACTAGGTGTGCGAGCTGATTATATAGCACTGAGTGTGCGGACTTAATATGTTCTTGAATCATTATGGACACTAAGTGTGAGACACTATTGAGTCGATCACGGACAGCGGATCGGGTAAGTATCTTGAGCTCATGGCTAATAGGTGCTATGTCTATATTTGGAGTTGAGCTTGGTAAGTTTGAACCCATGTGACGAATATACTTGAAGTCACGTACATAAGATTTATCGTGGAATGGGTGAAAGGCCGTTTAGTTGTATGATTGTAACGAAAATAAAATGATTTATGAAAATGCCTCGAATATCCTATTGATGAGTATATGGAATGTGAATGCATGATTTGGTATGAGATTGAACCGATAGGTCGGAGGAACTATGGTATGGTTCGGTATGGATGGAGTAACTAGCCTCGTTCCATTTTGTTTCCTCTTGTGATAATGTTATTAATGGATGGTAGTGTATTGCTTATGACTTACTGAGTTATAAACTCACTCGGTGTTTCCTTGTCACCCATACTAGGTTTCTTGGACTCGTCTCTTTTGCGTGGTCGGGCCGTCATCGAAGTCATCACACCGGATAGCGAGTTTTGGTACTTTCTTCTTAGTTGGCTTAGGAGAACATTTCGGCATGTATAGGCTATTATGTTGTGTCTGAACTTTGGTATGTAATCTTTTAGCCATGCGAAAATGGCATAAATGTTCGGTTGGGTTTGGATTCATAACGTTAGGTCACAAATCTTGATAATTCGACCTTTTTATGCCATACGTCATGGTTGATTATTTTGGTGTTAAAATTCACGATATGGCAATAGTGTAGTAGGGGGAAGTTTGACAATGATTAGCCTTTGGCATGGTTAGTCATGATCATAATTTGTGATATGCATGATGAATTATTAGTTAGATCAAGGAGTAAACACGAAGTGGGCATAGTTGCTTTCGTAACAGATGCTGGCAGCAGCAGTGACATGAGATTGAAAAATCACTAAAAATAGTAGGAGTGGAATTAATTGATGAATAAATTATGTAATTGAAGTTCGATGAGTCTATTTTCATATAGAAGTAACGAAAGGATCATATGGACAGTATGTTAAGAGATAATCAGGTTCTCGTGGGACAGGGCCAGAACAGTTTCTGGATTCCCTGCTCCGACTTTGGAAATTCATTATAAATTAACCAGAGATAATTAGGAGTCATACCATATATGTATAGATTTCTCTCTGAGTCTAGTTTCTATAGAAACAAACGGCATCAGTATGGAAGTTCTGTACAGGGAGATATCCAGGTCGTAATGCAAAAAGGTCAGTGTAGTCGACCCCAGTAACATGGGAGACTTTGACTAATAAACTGTACTAATTGGCCTGACCAAAAATTCTAGAAAAAAATATGTAGATGGGAATATGAGTCTAGTTTCAGGGAAAATTCACGGAACTGGATTTTGAGTTTCAGAGCTCAAGATATGATTTTTAAAGCGACTAGTACGCAGATTGACAGCTTGTCTGGAAAAATTTTAATAAGTGGTTTGAAGTCTGTTAACACCTCGTGTTCGACTCCGGCGACGGCCTCGGGTTCGGGGTGTTACATATTGCAAGAGCCAAGACTTGAACCTTGGACCCCTTGCTTCCTCTATGGCGTCACTTCCTTGTCCCCTAAGTGGCGCCACCTTGCCACTACACCACACTCCTATTTGTGTTACCTTTTACCCCTTTACTCTTAAAAGTCCAAACACCAATTGCATCACCTATTCATAAAATTAAAATTCCGAAGACTACCACGGATTTAACTTAAGTTTGGGCCTTCCAAAGGCCCACTAACCTACTAAAATATATATTTTAACCAACCAGAACACACACAAATTTTAAAAATCACAAAAACACAGAAAACCAGAAAATTAGGGCATTACACATTATAGTTTCGGTAAAAACACACTCTCGGGTATACCGACTGAGTCTCACGAATTTCCGCTCATACTCTATCACGGTCATCTAAACCTGTTTTAGCTCCAGAAATTATTTTTGCTTCTGATCAATAAATCTCTGGCTAATATATTTCTTACAAAACTCAGTCTGAAAGAATTCCCATGTCACCCGTTCTCTCGGAACCACTTATACTAGGGTATTCCACCAGTGATATGCTGTGTCTCGAAGCAGAGATATGGCACATTTCAAACATTTATTTGGGGTACAGGACAGCTCATCAAATACACAGATAGTATTATCAAGCCAGAACTCTGCCCGCTCAGCATAATCATCATCAGTAGCTTTAAACTCTTCGACCTCGTGTTTTTTGATTTTATCAACAGGCAGCTTATATAATCTCAACGGATCACTTACTTGAGGTAAAACAGGCATCGAAGATGGATTAATCGAGGGTGGAGGTTTTTGTTCAGCCGGGTTAGTCCGGATATACTGAGTAAACCAGTCATTCATCATTTGGTAAAAGGATTGTCTAGCCTCTCCCTCCTAGTCACTCGAAATCTATCGAGAATCAACCGGCGTTGTCCCTTACGTGGGAGCAGGCGCTACACTCTCGTCATCATCAACTACTGCTCTCTCAGTATATATTTACTATATGAAAACATATTTTCAGATGTCAGAAGTCATCACACTATCACAGTATATAATATGGCATGTATAGCTAGACTCACACATGCTATGTTAGTCCTAGAACCGACTAAACTGTAGCTCTGATACCGATAAAAGGTAACACCTTTAGCCCGTATCTATCGCTAGATTAGGGTTATGAGATATTACCGATCATATATAATTCATACAAATGTTCATTATAAATTGCAATTCAAGATTCAGATCACATATATGCTTATAACTCAATTCAATATCAAATCTAAAAAAAAAAAAATTAACATGCACAACGCAGCTTAAATAATGTATAACCCAAAATGTATATATATATAAGTTAAATATTTTATACATATACAAAACATGGAACACATCCATAACTTCATTATTGAATATTAGACTTGTTTTATAAATGTCGCGTGTATGCACAAATTTTACATTAATTAAAACAAATGTCATTAGCTTCCTTTTTATTTATTTATGTGGCATTACTTTATTAATTATTATATTAAGGTTATCTAATACACCCATTAAATATATATAAACATGTAAGTAGGTATAACTAAACATAACCGAATAAGACTATAAGGCAAGTCATAATTTCAATTTAATAAAACACCATCACATAAAGGACGCAACATAAGTTATAGAGCTCAAACACATTTTACCACTTAGCATAAACCTTTTAAAGAACCCTAATGATAATTTAATATCAAATTAGGCAAAATTGATAGTACATAATTTAAATAAAAATCACATATGCATCATTGGTGCTATATAACATGGCCGTACTATCAATATATATATTTGTAACTAATGCTCATTTATCCAAAATTTTAAGGCCACATTTAACTTATGCGTACATGCCAAATAATTAGCCAAAAAATTTTTAAAATGTATTAAATACTTGTTACCTTTCATCACCAAAGGGTAATACTTAAATCTAAGCTCACTAAGTATTATATCTATGCACATACGAGCCTAAGCCAAAGCATAAAAAGCAAATTCGCATATGTATACGTCATCTTAACTTAATCACATCCAAACTAATTTAACATGCTTATGACCGATTCTACCATATCACTTACTAAGTCACAAAGCAACCTTAATATACAATCACATAGCACCACTTATAAATGTTCATAGCATACGACATCTTGACCCAAAATAGACTTAAACTACAACTAAACCGAAACCAAAATCAAGAAAGGTTGTTAAGCCATTTTTGCATGGCTAATATACAAACATTTTCAAAATAATTAATCCCAAAGCTAGCCTATACATGCCATAATTTAAGTTCAGCTTATAAGGTACCAAAACAGTAGATAGTATGATGAACTTGGCTGACGGTCCCTGAGCTTGTAGGTTGACTCCAAAATCTATAAAACAGAGTAAACAAAACACACAGAGTAAGCTATCATAGTTTAGTAAGTCATAAGCAAGTAAATAACCCAATGGAGTTAACAAATTAACTAAACAGAACCAAATTATTTTATCATTTCACATTTAGATCCAATAGTTTATAAATACATATATTCGTATTAAGTATATATATAAACATATAAAATTATTTTCATTTATATTATCACCTTGACCAAATGTTTATATAACCGAAATTTATATATTGACATTTAACCTTCACGGCTAAATATTCATTATATACCTAGTTCACATACACAAAAACTAAACTCATATGGCTTAATATAATTTCATATACATATATTAACCATATAACCGAATATGTGTCTTATCATTTGAACACATATATATAAGAACTATCATAACATGCTTACTACTCATTCACAAAACAAATACACATATCATATACACATATTTTCTTAATTTGCACTTACAGGATTCGTAACAAATAGCGAATGTTTTTACTTACCTTTTCTCAAGTAGGTGACAAGTTAATTCTTACCTGACATATAGCTCATTTTACACATTCGAACTTATTATACCTTTGCCCGATGAACCACTCAGAATTGGATAGGACACTCAGATAATCACACAAGTCGTACAATGCAAACGTCCTAGACGTGGTCTTACATGTAGTCACATATAGATGCCACTATCCCAGATAGGGTCTTACTCGTAAACACATATCGGAATCACATATCGATGCCATGGTCTTACTCGCACACATATATGTAATAATTTCAACATAAATTACAAAACAAGTATCCTTTACTAAGAATTGATGTTTTGTTCGATTAGTTGAAAGGGACAACAGTGTTCTCGAAGATAGACTTGAGATCATGATATTATTTGTTGAGAGTTAAGTATTTGGATGTTCCGAAGACCATGTTCAAAATGAGGTATGGGTATTATGAATTTCTTGTCATGTCACTTGGATTAACTAATGCTCCTGCCATTTTTATAGATTTGATGAATCGAATTTTTCGGCCGTATTTAGATAAGTTTGTGGTTGTATTTATTGATGACATCCTGATTTATTCCCGAGATAAGTCTGAGCATGCTGAACATTTAAGAATTGCATTGTAGACCTTGAGAGATAAGAAATTGTTTGCTTAATTTAGCAAGAATGAGTTTTGGCTCCAAGAAGTTAAATTTTTGGGACACATTGTTTCAGCGAAAGGTATATGGGTTGATCCGAGTAAGATTCCGACAGTCGTTGATTGGATGCCATCGTCCAAACATCATGTTAATGGAATAATTTCAACATAAATACCCCAAATTAGAAAATCATTAGTAATTCAGCCCTTATACAAGTTACCACCTAATTTTTATTTTACGCGATTAAGTCCTTATATTTAATCGGATACCTAAACAACAAAATTAAATCACGAAAATTTCACATATATAAATTCACACGAAATAAAAAAAGAAAATAATTTTTAAATATTTTTCTAACTCGAATTCATGGTCTCAAAACCACCATTCCAATTAGGGTCTAAATCGGGCTATTACATTGCGGATGAAATACAGAACTAAAATTCAACTTTGTACCCAACGCTTCTTGCAACTTCTTCCAAAATCGCGACATAAACCTAGGATCTCTATTCAAAATAATAGAAGTAGGAACCTCGTGCAATCTAACAATCTCAGCAATGTACAACTAAGCCAATTTATCAAGTGAATAATTGGTACATACCAGAATAAAATGAGCCGATTTCGTCAATCTATCAACAACGATCCATACAACATCTTGCTTTTTCGGAGTCAGAGGTAACCCCAATACGAAATTCATTGTAACTCTATCCCATTTCCACTCGGGTATAGTCACAGGTTGAAGTAAACCTGAAGGCACTTGATGTTTGACTTTTACTTTTTGACAAATCAAATATCTTGTTACAATGCCTGACCACCAATACAATTCCTTCAAATCAATATACATCTTTGTACTTCCAGGATGGACAGACAAACAACCATTATGTGCCTCATGAAAAAATTTCTAAATCAGTTCAGTATCTCTCGGTACACAAATCCTACCTCGAAACCTCAAACAATCATCGGATCCAATCTGGTATTCTGAATCACTATTCATTTGGCACTAAACTCTTTTAGCTTGCAACTCATTATCACTTTTCTGAGCTTCGCAAATTTGCTGAAGAAATACCGGTCTAACTTTCAACTGACCAAAGTCGATCCATCATCAGATAAAGTTAATTGTGTATTCATCACTCTCAAAGCAAACAAAGACTTTCTACTTAAAGCATCTGCAACTATGTTTGCTTTCCTCGGGTAATAGTCAATCACTAACTCATAATCTTTCAACAGTTCGAGCCACCTTTGTTGTCACAAATTCAAATCTTTCTAAGTCATCAAATGCTTTAAACTCTTGTGATCAGTAAAGATGTGACACTTCTCACCAAATAAATGATGTCTTTAAATTTTTAGAGCAAATACAATAGTAGCCAATTCCAAGTCGTGTGTCGGATAATTCTTCTCGTGCGGTTTCAACTGTCTCGAGGCATAAGCTATCATCTTACCCTTTTGCATCAATACACAACCAAGGCCGTTCAATGACACATCGCTGAAAATCACAAACTCTTTTCCCGATTTAGGCTGCACTAACACTGGTGCTTCAGTCAACAACGCTTTCAACTGTTCAAAACTCTTTTTACATTTCTCAGACCACTCGAATTTCACATCCTTTCATAAAAATTTGGTCATAGGTGTAGCAATCATCGAAAGTCCTTTAACAAAACATCGATAATAGCTGCCAAACCCAAAAAGCTTCTAACTTTGGATACATTTCTCGGTGGTTTCCAATCAATGACTGCCGAAATCTTACTCGGATCAACCCATATACTTTTTGCTCAAACAATGTGTCCCAAAAATCTGACTTCTTAGAGCCAAAACTCATTCTTGCTGAATTAAGCAAACAATTTCTTATCTCTCAAGGTCTACAATACAATTCTTAAATGTTCAGCATGCTTAGTCTTATCTCGAGAATAAATCAGGATGTCATCAATAAATACAACCACAAACTTATCTAAATATGGTTGAAAAATTCGATTCATCAAGTCCATAAAAATGGCAGGAGTATTAGTTAATCCAAATGGCATGACAAGAAATTCATAATGCCCATACCTCGTTCTGAACATGGTATTCGGCACATCCAAATCCTTAACTCTCAACTAATAATATCCTGATCTCAAGTCTATCTTCGAGAACACTGTTGCCCCTTTCAACTAATTGAACAAAACATCAATTCTCAGTAAAGGATACTTGTTCTTTATCGTAACCTTCTTAAGCTAACGATAATCTATACAAAGTCTCATGGATCCATCTTTCTTCTTGACGAATAATACTGGTGCACCCCAAGGCAAAAAACTCGGTCTCGCAAAACCCTTATCTGTCAACTCTTGCAACTGAGATTTCAATTCCTTCAACTATACGGAGCTATCAATATCGATGAAGTTCCCAGTACCAAATAAATATTAAACTCAACCTTTCTGATTGGTGGTAATCCAAGCAATTCTTCTGGAAACACATTCGTGTATTCACAAACTACTAGTACATATTCAATCTTCAATTTAGACACTTTCGTATTCAGTACATATGCAAGATAAGCTTCGCACCCTTTTCTTACATACCTCTGAGCCGACATAGATGAAATCATAATAGGCAACACACCCGACTCATCCGATTCAGTCCAAAGAATTTCATTATTTTAACATTTCAATTCAATAATCTTTCGTCTATAATTTACTACTACATCATGTAAAGGCAACCAATCCATTCCAAGAATTACATTAAACTCATCAAATGGTAAAAGCATTAAGTCAGCCGAAAAATAGTGACCCCGAATCATTAAAGGACAACTATTGCAAACTTTATCAACTAGAACATATTTGCCTAAGGGGTTCGACACTTTAATTACATACTCAGTAGACTCAACAGGCAAATTCTTACTAGATACCAGATTCATGCAAATATAAGAATGAGTCAATCCAGGACCAATTAATGCAACTAAATTAGTATCATAGAGAGAAAATGTACCAGTGATAACATCAGAGGATGACGCATATTCACGAGCGCGAATAGCGTAGGTTCTAGCAGGGGCTCTGACCTCTGATCTCGCAGTTAACTCTTTCGTCGCACCTCTACTACTATTCCTACTTCTAGTATTTCTTAGTGGCCTCCTTCAAGTGGCAGTATTACCCGGCCTCGAATTCTAAAAACTATCTTTCTTAGTTATTTCAGGGCAATCTCGAATGAAGTGATCTTGGGAGCCACATTTATAGTAAGCCCGGTTATTCATCCTACATTCACCAGCATGTCGTCTACCACATTGTTGACATTCAAGTTTATTAGACCTAGCAATACCAACGCTCGCTATTGACGTAGTTTAGGCCTTAGAACTTGAATACTGCTTCCCACAATCTCTGTTGGGATATTCAGCTGATACATTCAAACGAGTATACAAATCTCTCAATTTATTTGATGAAGACTAAAATGACTTATTCATCAGTCTTTTTTCTTGAGTCTCTAGCCTCAAACTTTGCTTTTATCTTTTCTAAGCTCAGTTCCTCGATTTTGCAAGCTCGGTCGACTAGTACAACAAATTCTTTCAACTCTAAAATCTAAACTAGCAGTTTGATATCTTCATTCAACCGATCTTCGAATCCCTTGCACATGATAGCCTTGGTGGAAACACATTCCGGAGCATACTTACTAAGCCTAGCAAACTCTCACTCATATTCAGTCATAGACATACAGCCCTGTTTTAGCTTTAAAAACTCATTAAGTTTTTGATCAATGAACCTTTCTAAACTCTTCTTGGAAGAAACCCCAGGTTACTCTTTTTTCTAGTACCAGAAATACGAGAGTATTCCACCACTGGTATGCTGAGTCCCTCAGTAGTGATATAGAGCATTTCAAGCACTTATCAGGTGTGCAAGAAAGCTCATTAAATACCCTGATAAAGTTCTCAAGCCAAAACTCTGCCCTCTCGGGATCATCGTCAACATTGGCTCTAAATTCTTTGGCCTCTTGTTTCCGAATCTTATCATCTGGAGTCTTATTCAGTATTAATAATTCCACACCTTGGAGAGCTACGAGAACTAGTTGGGGGTTAGGTGGGGTGGAGGATGTTGGGTAGCCGAATTTGTTCGAACAAACTCGGTAAACCACTAATTCATTCTTTGGAAAAAGGCTTCCCTAGCCTCTCCTTTCTAACTAACCGTTACTGGTCTACTTTCAAATGGCGTTGTCCCTACGGCGGGAGCTAGCACATTACTTTCAACATCATCAGCTACCTCTCGGTTGGGATCTAATTACTAGATGAAAACTCAATTTAAATTGTCAGGAGTCGTCACACTATCACAAATTAAATATTGCATGTATAGCTAGACTCTCATACACGGTACGTTAGTCTGAAAATTGACTAAACCATAGCTCTGATACCACTAAATGTACCACCCCTTATCCGTATTCGATGCTGGAACAAGCTACGAGGCATTATCACTCACATTGCAAGCAAACATACAATTCTAAGTCATAAGTTTTCATCCAAATTAAAAACCATTTTCTTTCAAAGAAAAAGTCCCTAATACGAGCCTACGAGGTCCAAAATATGCTTTAGAAGTGGTTCAGGACTAAATCGACAACTCAGGAAATTTTTACGAAACTTAGAAAATTTTTGCTAAGAACAGGGGTAACACGCCCGTGTAGTTTGGGACACGCCCGTGTCTCTAACCATGTAACTCTTTGACTTGCAAGTCATGAACAAATTGAGGTCACACGACTAAGTCACACGCTAATGTGCTAGGCCATGTGGTTAAATTAATTTTCATAAAATAAGTGCAGACTTTACATGCCCATGTCTCTTCCCATGTGCTCAATTCTGAGCATTCTATTTCTCAAAATTAAGGTGCAGGGAACACACGGTCGAAACACATGCCCATGGGGTAGACCGTGTGTCACATAGGACCTAGACACACAGCCAAAATAGTAATTTTCCCAAAATATGATTTTGAGTTAAATTGAATGAAATAAATTTTGAATTAAACTAAATTTATCCATATAGATTAAGACAGACCTCGTACAACTTTAGATAGGGGTAAAGAGAAAGTCTCAGATTAATCGCCTTCGTATTTATGTATATTCATCGAGCTAAGTTTGTGTGATTAAATTGTGATTATATGTTTTATTTTGAAATATGCATGGGTTGTAAATTTGCTACATGTATATACAGTTGAATATCTAACTACATACGACTACCGAGCCCCGTTTGAACCTTAGGAATTTGTAAGATACAAATGACATGTCATTAGGGTTTACATGATTCAGGTGTTGGTGTTGAATGTCCTATTGATTGCTGAGGTTTGACATGTATTGCGGATACTCCACAGCTCATGTGAGCAGCATCGTGTAGCTACGTTCCAACCTACAGCTCGTGTGAGCATACCGATTTACAGTTCGTATGAGCATACCGATTCACAGCTCATGTGAGCATACATGTACAAGATTTAATTGATTATAGTATATGAGTTAGCACACTATGTACGAGTTATCCCAGGTATCCAACAGTATTCTAAATGGTTCAATGGGCAATATTCTGATACGAATTGTTAAGAGTTCGATACAAACTATTACAGGGACACATATGAATTACATGGAAATGTTGTTATATGGTATATGGATAATTGAATTGGATGATACATGCATATGAAACTTAATCAATTGTTGGCTCATCCATGATTATTGGTTTATATATGTATTTACATGGCTAACATTGGTTGATGTATATGTGCTTAGGCATTTGGCCAAATTATGTTAGGATATGCTATGTTTACTTACCTATTATGTGACTAAATGGTAAGTTTTATTCTTTGATATACGAACTTACAAATCTTTAATGCTTACTTTGTGTTATTTTTCGTGTTTTATAGTGAATTAGAAGCTCGTTCGGGTTGGAAGCTTGTCGAAGCTATATCACACTATCCATCAGCTCTTTTGGTACTTTTAGTTGTTTAATTTTGGTTATAATGGCATGTATAGGTATTTTGGCTAATGTTGGCCTATATGTTTTATTGTGAATATGGCCATTTGATTTGACTTGTGTTTTGACATATTTTGGTATGTATATAAGTAGCCTTGACATGGTTGATATGTGGATTGTTTTGTGTTTGAATAGTGAAAGGTAAAATGATAGTTAAATGTGTTTTGGGATATAATGAAATTCTGGTGAATTGGTACTTTAGAATGTATGACTTATATGGTGATTTGGTGTTATTTTAGAATGTCATATTTGGTACCAATTGAGAAGTTTTGGTATGTTTTGGTAAGTAAAATAAATGGCATGAATTGATGCAATTATGCTTAGTAGTTTGTTGATTATTTTTTCAAATAGAGTACATGTTTATATGTGTTTTAATGTTGTCATTTGAGGTGCCTAAGGGCATATTGGTTGTATGGATTATACCATATGTATGTAGCTAGAATATGCATGATTTTGGTGCCTTGTTATGACTTGTATATATGTGCATTTTTGGTTGTAGGTACATGCCTATTTGGGTGAGAAAAATAGCTAGTAAAATAGCCTATTTTTGTCCACACGGATAGAGACACAGGTGTGTGTCTCAGCCGTGTGTGACACATGGCCAGGTGACACAGTTGTGTATCCCTTGTAGCTTTGAAAGGGTTGCAAGTCAGGCTGTGACACGGCCTAACACATGGCTTGGCACACGAGCATGTGGCTTGGCCGTGTGACCTAAGTCAGTGAGTTACACGAGCACGAACGCGGGTTGGGACACGGCGATGTGCCCCTATTTCAAATGCCCACACGACCTAAGACACGAGCGTGTCCTTAGCCGTGTGAGTCACATGGCATGGTCACACGACCGTGTGACCCCTGCAGTGTTGAAAATTTTCATTATTTTTTGAAAAATTCTTTAAGTTTTTGATTTAGTCCCGACTTGTTTCTGACACGTATTTAGGGCCTCAAGGTTTCATATAAGGGATAATATGTATGTTTTGAATTGATTTTAATATGTTTATTGATATGATTTAAAATTTTTGAAATTTAGGTCCGTTTGATTTGAAAACTCTGGTAATGCTCCGTAACCCTATTCTGGCAATAGATATGGGTTAGGGGGTGTTACAATCATGATCAATTTAATTTATAAAAATAGTAATAAATGTAAACCAATAACTCAATCCTCTTTTGATTCATATGAAATATAATATTTTCTTCATTCATAATCCTAATATGATATCTGTTATAATGAATATATTTTAAAACTAATGCATTAAACATCACAAATTTTGTGCTTTTTAGATATTGATATATTAGCTCTTCTGGAGCTTTTAACTAATTTTGTACTATCAAATATTGGAATAATATTTGTTTTTTTTAGTACCAAATAAGATAAATATTTTCTATCTATAATGATAGAACTCGTTACTACATTTTCATATCCTTCCTCAAAGAATATTAACATAAAAAAAATATTTGGGCATACATATTTGGCCAATAATCTTTCATATCACATTGATAACATAGGTTATCTTTACCCTTTGAAGAGTTATCTTGAGAAATTTTATTACTATATTCTCACTTTTAGTGGTCCATGATTATATCTTTTATTTTTCCTTATGTTTGCATTCACTTCGAGGAATGCAACAAATCTGGTAGGAATGGCTTCTAAACGCCTCCATTGATTCTTTATTTCATAATCACTATCGCAAAACATGCATGGATTTTAAATCAAGATCTATCTATTCATGTTGTCATAATTAGTCTCCAAGTATAATAAACATGATATAATAAATAAATCATAGTAAAGTATACATGAGATTCTTTAACATCATTGTTATCACCTTGACTATAATCACGAGTACTATTACAAGTAGTAAAACAACTTTGTTTTCGTAATAGCGTTTATAATCTAGTAGTAGAAAAAACCATTTAATAAACAATCAAAGTTTTAGTGTACGATGCTTGAAAGTTATCCAATACACATTGTACCAAATTTCAATACGACATATATGTTATAAAATATTATGTTGCTTGAATCAAATATTTATAGATTCAATTTTAAAAGATATAATACAATAATTTCAAGCATATTTAATAATAATAATTTAATCATAAAAAATTTTTATCATCCAAATATCGTACATGTTATAATTTAATAAAAGAATCTTAGTTTAAAAGAGATTATTTTTCATAAAATAAATTTACTAAAATTCAGTAAACAAAGGAGAAAAACATACCATATAAGGATTATATAAATTTCTTTGCATAATGATTACTCTAATGCACAAGCCTCATTTGAAGACTGAAATAGCAGTAGCTCTAGAAGGCAATCGACAACAGCTTGAGTAGCCGATTTGAGTGATCGACTATTGGATTGGATGTTGATTGAAAGGGGTAAGGCATGGTGAAAGGGAAAAAATGAGAAAATTAATGGTTACGGACCCTTCCTCAAGTGGCTAGTGACTAAGGATAAGTCTCTGCGTGATTTGGGGATATTTTTGTGTGTGTGATCTTGTTAAATAAAACTTATGGAGAAAAAAGATTAAAACAGAATTGTGCTGATAATGTGTTATAAAATAAAAGACAGAGAATAGAGAATAAAGAATAAAGAGAAAGAGAGTGTATTTTTATTTATTAATCAGGATATAGGAAAAGCTTCTCCAAAGTCTCTATTTATAAGCATAAGAAGTATAAATGAAGTAGAGATCTAATTCCAATGACTATTAGAATTTAAAGTATATAAAACCTTATCTTGATCTTAATGGACATCCACTTGATAAGGTATTCATAACAAATAGAAAGTTTTTTAATAATTAATTTCAAGAATGAAGTTTTATTATTAATTAAGTTAATAAATAACATTTATTTAAAATAATATTTTCTATATTAATCTAAAAGAAATTAAAATTTAAGTAATATGTATAAAATTCTTAGCTTAACTAAAAAAAAACCAAAATGTACAGGAAATGAAAAAGGTAAAATGAAGCAATGAGAAGGTTTTGATACGAAAAAGTTACCTGATTTAATTTAATTATATTTTTCATATGAAAATAACCTGAGACCTGAGTCCTAGAAAGGACCCGAGCCTTCGACCCCTGACCTGACCACGAGAAGACAACAAGGCAAACGAGCTCGCAAGGCAATGCTATAAATCCAGCACGTGGGAACTTTGCGCGAACCCACAGGGCAAGGTCATAGGACCAACTATGGATCTAGCTCACATGGCAAAGTTATAGACCTAGCTCTTAGGAACCTAGGGAAGATTGAAGTCTCACTTCGCATCCGCCCAAAGAACTCATTGAAAGGGGCGCATACTCCACAAGCCATCCGAACTGTAATAACTCAATTTTTAATGGTGACGGGATAGTGGTTCGGGGTCACAATTTTTTGTTGCATCGACTCATAATTATTATTTGTAGAATATTTATGGAGTCATTAAAGTTGTATTAAATTTGGTTTGGAAATATTAACGTTTAGATAGCTAATTAAAGAAAAATGACTAAATTGTAAAAAAATGCAAAACTTAATAATTTTTGCATTTAGATGATTAAAAAGTTTAAAGGTTAAATGGTGAAGGATCTAAGTGGTAAATTAGCCTTTATGAGCTTAGTTGGAATGTTAATTAAAATAAAATGATAAAAAAATAGTAATTAATGGCAAAATTGAAATTTAGTTGAAATTATAATAAAACAAATGAAAAGAATTAGCTTTCTTCTTCTTTTTTCTTTTTGGATAACCAAATATTCATGGAAATATAGCTAGGGAGAATTGGTCAAGCTCAAGTTCTTGCATGTGAGTGAATTTTTTCCTCGTTTCTTGTCATTTTTATGTTTTTTAACATCGTTGCAACTAGGTCCAGCTAGCCGTACCTTCGTTTTTGATTCTATTAAAAAAATTTGAAGGTACCACTGATGAATCTTGAAATTTGATGATGAATACCATATATTTGGAGCTTTGGTTGTGTTGTTTGATGATTTTATAAAATGATTTTTGTTAGATTTTGATTTTAGGATTAAATTGTGAAAATGTCAAAAAATTTGTGTTTGATAGTAAATTTAATATTCATTGCGGACTGTTTAATGGCCTAGTATATTTGGATGGAATATTGACTTGAGAGAAATGGTTAATTTGATGAATTTTAGGTTAAGGGACTAAATTGCAGCAATTGTAAAAGTTTAGGGTAATTGTGTAAATTTAAAAAATAAAAGGGTATTAATTGTAAAATAGATTGAAATGTGAAATGTAAGCTGATAATTATGAAATTTTATATTTTAGATCATGATCTCATAGATACTCGCAGAAAAAGAAAATTACAGAATTGTCCCTAAACTTCTACAACTTCTACAATTCAGTCCAGCTAAGTTTATACGGTTGAAAATTTAACATCTATATGATTTGTTGAATAGTATAACATGGTACAATATATATGTTCAATTGTTGATAATGATTGATTGTTTGTGATATGTTATTGAAATTGATGATCGGGTTAGATTGAACATGGGATAGAGTACAGTCGTGAATTGTTGTGTTATGGGGGATTGGAGTGGATATGATTTTGGAGTGATGCATATACATATTACCCGAGTAAATCGAGGTTCAATATTTGTTGTGAACTCTCGTGTTATACTCTTTTTTTGGTGTGTTTCGGTTGGACTAGCTCTTATGAGCATTGGTGTGTTTAGAGGGATTGGATCGTGTGAGCATATGGTGTGTTTTGGAGGGATTGACTTGTATGAGCATCTGGTGTATTTTGGTTGGACCGACAATGTACTCTTATCCGTAATTCATTCTTTGAATTGGAATCTCGATAAGGTAATTTATGAATTTTATGGATTTGTTATGCATTTGAGTATTAAATTGAATGTATGTAATTTGTTTGAATTGTTATATTTAATTCGATAAGATTTATTGTTTTAATACGTCTAACTTACAAAGCTTCATTGAGCTTACTTGTGTTAATCTTTGATTTTGTAGATACTCGGAAGGTTGGACGACTGATCGACACTCAAGTCACACTATCTATAAATTTGGGTAGTTTTTGGAATGTTCTTTTTGCTTTATATGGCATGTATTAGGTGTATATGTCATTATAAATGTTTTGGATGTGTATAATGTTAAGTATGATATTATATGTAATTTTCCATCTTATATAATGTATGTGAATAAGGTAGATGTTTCAATGCAAATAGAAATGATATGTATTAATGATATGTGCATTTGAGGTACCTATGATAAGTGCTCTAGTTTGGTGTTGATTTGATGAATTGATAAGTTGAGTTTGAGGTTCTAATTTTGATGTGAAATTGTATATACTTGTGGTACTAATAAGGGTACATTGGTTAGGCACTTAATAGGTTGATTATGGTATGTGTTTGGCTTGATTAATGTCATTTTGATTTGGTATTTTAGTTGGTATTTGAGTTTTTTTAAGGTCCAAGTAAGCTTGAAATGGTAAACTTCTTGTTTAAGGTTCATTTTGACGTCCACACGGCCTGAGACACGGGGGTGTGTGTCTCAGCCATGTGTGATACACGACCATGCGACACGGTCGTGTGTCCCCTAAAGGTTTAAAAGCATACAAGTCAGGCAATTACACGACCTAGCATACGGCCTGGCACACGGGCATGATTCTTGGCGTTTTACCCAACTCATAGAGTTACACGGGTGAGGACATGGGCTAGGACACGACCGTGTGTCCCTATTTCAAAGGTTACTTGGCTGAGACACACGCCTTGGCCATACGGCTGTGTGACCCCTACAGTCCAATTTTTCTGACTTTTTCTTAAACTTTCCATATGTTTACAATTTAGTCTCGAATTGTTTCTAAAGTATTTTTAGGGCCTCGAGGGCTCGATTAAAGGATGTGATGATTGTAATTGAATGTAATTAGACTAAGTTTATATTAATGTATGAATTGAAAGGTTTATTGTTTCGTTTGTATGGTAATGCTCCGTAACCCTATTCCAGTGACGAATACGAGTTAGAGGTGTTACATGGACACATGTCCAGTAAGTACGAAGCTCGCCTAGAGCAACAGTCCCAAAAGCAAAAAGGACTACGTGCTCCGTAGACATGTGCCCAACAGACCTAGAGTTTGCAGAGAATGTCAATACTAAGGACAAAGAATGTCAATATCGGAGGCAATATAATCAAGACAAAGTAGTGGGGCCCTACTATGAGCTGTAATAGTACTTATAACTGCATGCATAAATACCCCAACATTCTTATCAATAAGAAAGCAAAATATTACTCAACCATTTGTGCAGTGAGTGTGGACAGACTTTCGATCATTAGATTTTTTTCGAGTTTGATTAAGTTTCTTTACTTCTGGAAACAAATAGCTCACTTGAGTGAAAATCCACCTATCAACTCATCATTGGGACAGGCCGGAGCATCAGGTTCCAGTACCTAGCACGAAAAAATAGATTTGTTTTCCAGGTGGTTTGCTGACAGATCGAAAAAATTCAACAATGTAGTTTATTAGGGAACTTCCATCTCTTTGGATTTAAACGTCTCAATCAACCAGGGGTTGCCACTTCCTCTCAACCAAGAGGCACCCCCAATAGCTCCTAGCCATCCAAGAATAAGTAAAGCTCACAAGGGAACAGATGATCGATCAAAAGGCAGATTTGTGGAGTAGTAGGCCTTCCAGTAGGAGTTATTGAAATAGAATGAGGAGTTGCGAAAGAAGATGCACATTGATAAATTTGATTCCTAGGGAAACATAAACACACATGACGAAGCCTCAGTGAAAGAATGACAAAGCGAGATGGATGAACTATGCAAGGACGTATGGGCATTACATCCTAGATCACAGTATATGGACTGGTTATTCTATTCCAATAACCTACTGGCCACTAAGATCCTAGCAGCAAGCTTACCACATTACTTCAAGGTCTCGAAAGATATGTTCGAAGGAAGAAGGGACTCACGAGGTCATTTGATGTAATACAACGACTATGAACGTGCTGAGAGCATAGAATGTAGCAAAGTGTAAAACTTTTTCCATAACACTCAAAGGAAGTTTCAACGACTGGTACCTCTCCCTTCCACAAGGTTTGGTCTAAAACTTCTCACAGTTGGGTCAAATGTTCTTAGGAAGATTCAGGGCCCATAGGCGTGTTTATATCGATGAAGCAAAGGGAAGGTAAGTCCCTTCAGGATTATGTAAGAAGATTCTATGCGGCGACCCTAAACACAAAAAACTTGGATGACCAGTGGGTCATAGATGCCTTTATCATGGGATAACAGATCGTAGAGGCTAGCTGACTTGTATGAGTGAGCTCACAAATTTATAGAAGGAGAAGAAATCAAGAGAGCATCACATGGTTCCGGAATAGAGAAGGAGCTCGTAGTTGACAAGTACCCTCTAGCCAATCATTGCGAGTAAGAAATGATAGGCTGCAAAGAAGTTAGACCCAAAGTGACACCTTTAGGATCCCCAAAGACCCCGACAAGAGCACGCTAGAAGATACACCCTCCATGTAACACCCCTAACCCGTACCCTCCATGTGATTAGGGTTACGAGGAATTACTAGACAGACAGAACATTTCAGACCAATTCAGAATTACAGATATTATTTAACATCATTTCATAAGCAATCATCTCTTAAGATGGTCTACGAAACCTAAAACATACGTTTAAAAATGATTAGAGCTAAACCGAACACATTCATAAAATTCAGAACATAGAAAATTTTTCAATTCTATTGAGGTACGCCCGTGCGTCCAGGCCGTGTGCCTCACATGGGCATCAAACACACCCATGTGAACCAGTCATGCCAAAACAGAGCATGCATACTGACTTTCACCCACGGCCAACAAACACGCTCGTGTGCTGCAGCCGTGTGATACTTATCTAGCTACTGACTTTAGCCCACGGGCACATGACACGCCCGTGTCCTCTGACCGTGTGGCACCACGCAGGCTTGATTTAAGCCAAATTGCCACCGCTTTTAAAGGTCATCCCTACAAGCCATAATAAACACATTTGTACCTAAAATTTTCAACTAATTCCATACTCATAACATGTTCATTATAACAAAAAAATATTAGCTCATAAAACACTACAACCATACACCATTTGGCACCATCAACCAAATACCAAAACTATATGCGACATTTCATTTGTTAGCCAACTCTCATGGCATAATATATACACATCAAAACTTATATACATAGACCTTCTAGCCTATACATGCCATACTTTAAAATATTTATACTTTCAAAAGTACCAAAATGGGATCGATAGTGTGGTGACAATCCTCGACTATCCCCGAGCCTTCAGTAGCTACGATAACTGTAAAACAGATAGTAAACACACAGAGTAAGGTACAAAGAGCTTAGTAAGCCAAATACAATTGGTCTAACTACAAAAGCATATAAATATAATTCAACCATATAGATTCATAACCATTTCATAGAATAATTCATAAACTTAACCAAGCTCCTTTGTTTTCATATATGTCATGCTTCATTTCCATACATATTTCACAGAGACAGAGTTTTTCATATTCAGAAATTTAGAACAATACAAATGTACCTGCATAGGTTATAAATTTCATATAATCAATCTTAGATTTCGTAGCTATCATCAGACAGGTTAGAAATAATATAGATGCTTATAAACAAGTACAATACCGACGTCCCGGATGTGGTCTTACATATAATTCAATATCGATGCCTCTGTCTCAGACAGGGTCTTACACGAAAATCTCAATTGAGGCCTGTGTCCCAGACACGGTCTTACATGAAATTAGATACGACGCCGATGTTCCAGACATGGCCTTATACGTAAATCTCAATCGAGGCCTATGTCCCAAACACGGTCTTACACGATGTCTCAGACAGATGTCAACTTTTCTTAGAAACATACAGAGCTTTTTAGATATTAACATATTATCATACTTTACTCCAAAGATATTCATCAGGCACTCAAGGCCATCCAATACAGATTATAGTTTATATGTGTAGAATTTATTTCAATTAACACGTAATTGTAATTTGACTTACCTCGGACGGATTTCGGATAAAACGAGTTGTCTATACAACTATTTTGGACTTCCCCCGATCTAAGTCTGATTTTCTTTGTTATTGATTTAATACAATACAAATTCAACCATTCAATCATTTATTTCATTCAATTTAATCCATATACACATATTTAGGACATTTTACATTTTAGCCCTTACATTTTCACACTTTGACAATTTAGTCCATTTTTCACAAAATCACCAATATGCAAAATTTCTTTGCAACAAGGGCTAGCCGAATTTTCGTGGCTTCTATATAAGCCCAAACAACATGTTCAATTCACAATTTAGTCATTCTAAACCTCATTTTCAAAATTTAACCCAAATAGCTCAATTTCATCAAAAACTCAAAGACAAAACTTATGAACCATCTACCAAGCCTTCATAATTCATTCAAAAACATCACAAAACTCATGATATCAATAATGGCATTTCATGAAATCATTAACAGAAATAGAAATTCAGACATGGGTTTTGAAGAACACGAAGCAACGATAACAGAAACGTAAAAATTATCAAAAACTGAGCAAAAGAAGCTCACCTATTAAGACATGCACTAGCTAAACATCAAAATGCTTCAATGGCTTCTTCTTTCTCTTAATTTCGTCTGAACAAGGTGATAATATGAGACTTTAGCATCCAGTAAGACTTTATCTGTTGAGTCTACTGAGTTTGTTATTCGAGTGTCGAATCCCTTGGGTCGTTATGTGCTTGTTGATAAGTTGTGTAAGAAATGCCCCCTAGTAGTCCGAGATTACTGCTTTCCGACCGATTGATGCTTTTACCATTTGATGAATTTGATGTTATCCTCGGTATGGATTGGTTGACCGTACATGATGCAATTGTGAATTGCAAAAGTAAACCCATTGATTTGAGAAGTGCAAATAATGAGATAATCCGAGTTGAGTCTACTGATTGGAACGGATTGCCAGCAATAATAATATCCTTGATGTTAGCTCAAAAATATGTGAGAAAGGGGTGTGAAGCGTATCTTGCATACGTACTTGATAGTAAAGAATCAGAAAAGAAGCTTGAATAAGTGCTAGTGGTTTGTGAATATCCGGATGTTTTTCTCGAAGAATTACCGGGGTTACCACCTGATCGGGAAGTAGAGTTTGGTATTGAACTTGTTCCTGGGACTACACCGATTTCGATAGCTCCGTATCGTATGGCACCAACCGAATTAAAGAAATTGAAAGCTCAGTTGCAAGAGTTGACGGATAGAGGTTTCGTTAGACCGAGTTTCTCGCCTTGGGGTGCACCAGTGTTGTTTGTGAAAAAGAAGGACAGAACCATGAGGTTGTGCATCGACTATCATCAGTTGAATAAAGTGACAATAAAGAATAAATATCCGTTACCGCGTATTGATGATTTGTTTGATCAACTGAAGGGAGCCTTAGTGTTTTCAAAAATAGATTTGAGATCGGGTTATTATCAGTTGCGAGTTCGAGACTCAGATATACCTAAAACTGCTTTCAGAGTGAGATACGGTCACTACGAGTTCTTAGTGATGCCGTTTGGGGTCACTAATGCCCCTGCAATATTTATGGATTTGATGAACTGAATTTTCAGACAGTGTTTGGATCGGTTTGTAGTTGTGTTTATAGATGACATATTGATTTATTCACGTGATGAAACTGAACACGCCAAGCACCTAAGATTTGTGTTGCAGATTTTACGGGATAAGCAGTTATATGCTAAATTCAGTAAATGTGAGTTCTGGTTGAGAGAAGTTAGGTTTTTGGGTCATGTGATATCCGCATCGGGTATTCGAGTTGATCCGAGCAAAATTTCGATCGTACTTAACTGGAAGCCTCCAAGAAATGTTACTGAAGTTCGGAGCTTTTTAGGACTTGCCGGTTACTACAGATGGTTTGTAAAGGGTTTTTCGATGATAGCCACACCAATGACGAAGCTATTGCAGAAAGATGTTAAGTTTGAATGGTTAGAAAAATGTCAGAAGAGCTTCGATCAGTTGAAAACATATTTGACTGAAGCTCCAGTACTAGTGCAGCCCGAAACTGGTAAAGCGTTTGTCATTTACAGTGATGCATCCTTACTTGGGCTCGGTTGTGTGTTGATGCAAGAAGGTCGAGTTGTAGCTTACGCATCGAGGCAATTGAAGCCGCATGAGAAAAACTATCCGAACCATGATCTTGAATTAGCTGCCATCGTATTCGCTTTGAAAATATGGCGACACTTCTTGTTTGGAGAGACGTGCCATGTATATTCGGATCACAAAAGCCTCAAATATTTGATGACTCAAAGAGATTTGAATCTGCGACAAAGACGTTGGCTTGAGTTGTTGAAAGATTATGAGCTTGTCATCAACTATCACCCGGGAAAAGCTAACGTGGTTGTTGATGCTTTAAGTCATAAATCACTGTTTGCTTTACGAGCGATGAATGTACACCTGTCTGTTTCATCTGATAATGTGTTAGTAGCAGAATTAAGGGCCAAACCATTATTGATTCATCAAATACGTGAAGCTCAGAAAGTCGATGATAAATTGGTTGCTAATCGAGCTGAATGTGTTTCAAATTTGGAATCATAATTTCAAATTGATGACGACAATTGTTTGAGGTTCAGAAGTCGATTGTGTGTTCCAAGAAATTCAGAACTTATTTCGGTAATTTTGAATGAGGATCATAGTAGCCGAATGTCAATTCACCCGGGGAGTACAAAAATGTACAATGATCTGAAACGTCAATTTTGGTGGCCCGGAATGAAACGAGACATTTCTGATTTTGTTTCGAAGTGTTTGATATGTCAACAACTGAAAGTGAAACATCAAGTGCCTTCAGGGTTACTTCAATCGATCATGATACCCGAATGGAAATGGGATCGAGTCACGATGGATTTTGTATCTAGGTTGCCATTGTCGTCAAGTACGAAAAATGCGATTTGGGTTGTTGTTGATAGACTGACTAAGTCGGCTCATTTTATTTCCGTACGTACGGATTATTCACTGGACAAACTAGCTGAATTGTACGTTTCTCAGATTGTAAGGTTACACAGGGTACCTATTTCTATTGTGTCAGATAGAGATCCGAGATTCACATCGCGATTTTGGAAGAAATTGCAAGAAGCATTGGGTACCAAGTTGCATTTTAGCACCGCTTTTCATCCTCAGACTGATGGTCAATCAGAGCGGATAATTCAGATACTCGAGGATATGTTGAGATGTTGCATACTTGAGTTTAGTGGTTCATGGGAACGGTATTTACCTTTGATTGAATTTGCGTACAACAATAATTTTCAATCAAGCATTAGGATGGCACCTTATGAGGCTTTGTATGGTCGTAAATGTCGTACACCGTTATTTTGGACCGAGCTTAGTAAAAATAAAATCTTCGGGGTCAATTTGATTAAAGATGCTGAGCAAAAAGTAAAAGTAATTCGTGAAAGTCTGAAGGCAGCTTCGGATCGTCAGAAGTCGTATGCGGATTTAAAACGAAAAGACATTGAATATCAGGTTGGAGACAAAGTATTTCTTAAAGTTTCACCTTGGAAAAAGGTGCTTAGATTTGGCCGTAAAGGAAAATTGAGTCCGAGGTTCATCGGGCCGTATGAGATATCCGAACAAATTGGGCCAGTCGCATACAGATTGTTTTTTACCCCCTGAACTTGAAAAGATTCACAACGTTTTTCATGTCTTGATGCTTCGACGTTATAGATCCGATCCATCGCACATAATTAACCCATCAGAGGTTGAAATTCAATCTGATTTGAGTTATGAAGAAGAACTGATTTGTATCCTAGCTCACGAGGTGAAAGAGTTGCGAAACAAAAAGGTTCCCTTAGTAAAGGTGTTATGGCTCAAACACGGGATCGAAGAAGTTACATGGGAAACCAAGAAATCTATGAAAGAACGATACCCAAATCTATTCACTGGTAAGATTTTCGGGGACAAAAATTCTTTAAGTGGGGGAGAGTTGTGACAGCCCTAATTTGGCCCTAGTCGGAAAGTGGTTTCGGGACCACAAAACCGAGTCATAAAAATAATTAACCGTTATAATCTATGCTTACTGTATGTGTACATGCACGTGTGAAAGTTTCATGTTTTAATTTGGTCAATTGTATGTGAAATTATTAAATAGGACTTATGTGAGAAAATTCTGAAATGTGATAGGTTAATCTTTAGTGGCCTATTAATGCATGTGCAAAGAGGATGGACTTGCATGTCAAATATTCATTTTATTTAGGTTGTGGCCGGCCATGATGATATGTTATATAGAATATATGTATTATTTAATTATAATGGCTTTATAATTTTAATTTAGTAATGAATTAATAAAAAGAAAATGGGTGATGAAAACAAAGCTTCACCTTTTTTCTTCTTGGCTGAAATGTAAGAGAGGAAAGGGGAGAAAACTTCATTCGGTTACCATAGGCTTAAATCAAGGTAAGAATTTTTATTAGTTCTTAAAATTTTAGTTGTTTTTAAGTTAGTTATCAAGTTCTTGTTTCAACCCATGTTAAAATTTTGAGTTTTGGGAGAATTTTAGCTTTCGGTCATGTTGGGAATAAAATAAAATGAGTATATGTGTTAATTACCTTGTATTTGAAGTTTTGAAGAATAGGTAGTGATTAATTAAAATGATGAAGGTTAAATCTTTAAATTTAGTTGAATTTGAACATTTGGCATTACCTATGATATTAGATATGAGTTTATGAAAGGTTGATTTTGAGTAGTTAGGTGTGTTAAAAAAATTAATTGATGATTTGGGTGGTATCTATGGTTGATTCGGTTATGGTCTTTGCATGAGTAAAATATACATATGGAAATGGTTGTATTTTTAGTTGATATTTGTGTTCAAAATGGTTCAATTTGTTTTAGCCACATGTGCATAAATTGTAATAATAGAATAGATAATATGTACTTGAGTATTTGGTTATGGTTTTAGGTTCGAGTTGACGGATATGTAAAAATTAGCTTTGGGTATGTATTGATTCAGTATAGGAGTTCGAAAATGGCTTAATTTTCATGTTTAAATTCGGTTATATCCGATCATGGTTAGAGTTATTTTGATATGCATTTACAAGGTATATATGATTTGTGTTTTGGTTACATAGCTATATTTGGTTAATAATATGAATGCAAAGAGTTGTGATTTAGTATATTGTAATAAATCTGAACGGGACAGCAGCTGTAAAGTGATTTTGGAAAATCACCATAAATTGTGAGAGTGGAGTTAGAAGATGAATAAACTATTTAATTAAATCTTAATGAGTCTAGTTTCAAATGAAATCAACGAGAACATATTTTGACTTCTGTATAATTAGAAATTTGATTCGTAATAAAGGGTGGTCAGATTAGTCAAACAGTGAAACAGGGGGAAACTTTAAGAAAAATCTGGTATTGATTGGCCGAACTAAAAATTCTAAAAATTTTATGGATAAAAGATATATGAGTCTATTTTCAGGGAAATTTTACGGAAATTGATTTGGAGTTTTGTAGCTCCAGTTATAAATAATTTGGTGACTGTTGCTCAGGAAGACAGCTTATTGTGAATTTGTGATTATGTGGTAATCATTGATAAAAATTTGTTAATGAGTTGCTTAATGTTTTCTTATAAACTTACTATGATCTATGTGTGTGAAAGTCAAATATATATATTATATTTCTGAAGAAATGCTTGAATAGTCGAATAATGACTAGTTTAAAATTTTGAATTTAAGCTCAAGAGCAAAGAGGGTCGAAGTTGGATAGGGGAAAAGAGAAAGTAATTGAGTAGCCTTTCCGCAACCGTTCAAGTATATCTGAGGTAAGTTTTGAATAGTCACATTTAGTACGTAATTGATAATGTCTTGATATGTGTATGATAACTGTACTGCGATCTATTGATTCTATTTGAATATAGTTGAGTGACAAATAATTTATGTTTAAGGCTTAAAGCCGAATAGACATTAGAAGTTAAGCTTGGAAAGTAAATGAACATATATTCTTATGTATGTTATTGAGCCAAAAGTTATATGAATGGTGCCCATGTTATGCTATTATTCGAATGGAATAAATGAACTATGATTGTGAGATGTTATGTGAATTGAATTTTCTTGCGAATAAGTATGCATGACATTCAGTGATGTATATCCGGACTTAGGGTCCGCAGGCTATGTGCTGGAATTATATCCGGACTTAGGGTCCGCAGGCTATGTGCTGGAATTATATCCGAACTTAAGGTCCGCAGGCTACGTGCTGGAAATATGTCCGGGCTAAAGTCCCGCAGGCTTCGAGCTGGTATTATATCGGGTTTAAATTCCTGCAGGCTTGTGCTGGTAATTGGTTTCAAGTCCTAAGACCTAACAGGCTTAATGCCAGTAAGATAAGTAAGATTACGATATTGAATGTTCGTAGTAAACCATCGTCGAGTAAGTACTATACATTTAAAATGTTTAGGTACGTATTACTTACTCATCGGTGAATTGATTTCGAAGTGAATCATTAGCATCAAAGAAGAATATATATATGATTGATAGTTATATTTGTGAATATGAGAATGATTCAATCAATCATGGTATATTTGTATATGAATTATATGTTAAAATTTCTTTATGTACTCATGTACATTCAGTAAATGATTTTTGTGAATTATTAGTACTAAAGAATGATACTTAAGTGTGAATGAATGTTTCGATGTTCGATAAGTCTTTAATTGTTTGTGATGCTTAAAACTTACTAAGCTTTGAAAGCTTACTCTGTTCTTTATTTCTCTGTTTTATAGATTGTTGATTTTGGCCACCGACTCGGGGATTGTCAACAGTTCATCACACTATTGATCTTTTTGGTATAGTTATATTTTGGACTCGCTATGGCATGTATAGGTTAGGCTGATGATAACTATGTTTTGAAATTGTAAATATTTTGGCCATATGAAAATGGCGCATAACTTAAATATCAGTATGTATTTCAGCTCGATCTCTGTTTATGTTATTGACACTGTGAATGAGATAATTAAATGTTTAGTTCGGCAATACCTCTTAGCCTTAATCCGGCGTTCGGATTCAGGTTAGGGGCGTTACAAAAGTAATCCTTGAAAGCTTAAAAGCAACATCAAATCGTTAGAAATCATATACGGACTAGAAACGTAAAGATATAGAGTTTTAGATCAGAGATAAAGTCTTCTTGAAAGTCTCACCATGGAAGAAAATACTCAAATTTGGTCGTAAAGGTAAATTGAATTCGAGATTCATTGGACCGTATGAAATTATAGAGCGTATCGGGCCAGTTGCTTACAGATTATCGTTGCCACCTGAGTTAGAAAAGATACACAACGTATTCCATGTTTTGATGCTCCGTAGATATCAGTCTGACCCTTCACATGTGATTAGTCCGACTGAGGTTGAGATTAAGCCCGATATGACATACGAGGAAGAACTAATTTGTATTTTGGCTCGTGAGATTAAAGAGTTGCGAAATAAGAAAATTCCATTAGTTAAAGTACTGTGGCATGAACAAGGGGTTGAAGAAGCAACGTGGAAGACAGAACATGCAATGAGAGAATGCTATCCGAACCTATTCACCGGTAAGATTATCGGAGATGAAAATCCCTAAGGGGGGAGAGTTGTAACATCTTGATTTACACCTTAATCGGAATGGTGGTTTCAGGACCACAAATCCGAGTCAGAAAAATATTTAAAAATTATTTTCTTTGTTTATTTTGTATGACTTTATATCTGTGAAATTTTCGTGATTTAATTTTGTCGTTTAGGTATCCGATTAAATATAAGGACTTAATCGCGTAAAATAAAAATTAGGTGGTAACTTGTATAAGGGCCGGATTACTAATGGTTTTTTAATTTAGGGTATTTATGTTGAAATTATTCCATTAACATGATGTTTGGACGATAATGGACATATGTTATATAATTTCATTATTATTTCATTAAGGATAATTAGGTAAATTAGTAATAAGTTAATATATATATGTTAATATATCATAAAATAAAACTATGTCTTCTTTATTCATTCTTTTTAAACGAAGCTAAAAAAAAAAAGAAAAAGATAGAAGCCAAGCTAGGGTTCGACATATATTTAAGCTCAATCAAGGTTCATTTTTGTTAGGTTTTCGATAATTTTTATGTTTTTGAGATAGTTGCTTAGTAATCTTCAAGACCCATGCTTTAATTTTTTTTTTATTTTGATGAATATTTTGAGTTGTGCCATTGTTGATAGCTTGTGATTTTTGTTGTTTTATGATGAAATATGAAAGATATGTTTTAGATTAACCTATTTTGTGTTGGAGTTTTTGATGATTTTGAGTAATTAGGACTAAATTACAAAAATAATAATTTGAGGGACTAAATGTGAAATAAATGAAATATATGGATTGGTATGAATATGGGTAAAATTCATCCCAACATGAGTATAAGGAAATTTTGCATATTTTGTGTTTTGTGCAATAGGGACTAAATTGTAAAAATTGTAAATGTCAGGGGTAAAATGGTAATTTTCCCATTTATGTGTTATTGGACTAAATTGAATGAAAATATGTTTGAATGAGCTTAATTTGAATATGTTTAGATCAAGAACGAAAGAAATCAGATTTGGACCGGGGAAACGAAAGTCATCGACTAGTTGCCGTGTTCCATTTTTTAACGTCCGAGGTAAGTTTATAAGCAAATAGACGTACTTAATTTTAATTAAATGTAAAGTATATATGCTGATATGAAATATATGAATTAATATGTGCTAATGCCGAATGTGTAAGGATGGTAACTATGTTCATGTAATCGTTTCGGCTGAGTTACGACGTCTGAAAGCCCTTATGAACCTTAGGAATAGTTAGGATACATATGTCATGACATAGGATTCCGATATATGTGTGCAAGTAAGACCATGGCATTGATATTTGATTCCGATATGTGTTTATGAGTAAGACCCTGTCTGGGACAATGGCATCTATATGTGACTACATGTAAGACCACGTCTGGGACATTGGCATTGTACGACTTGTGCGATTATCCGAGTGTCCTATCCAATTTTGAATAGTTCATGGGGAAAATGTATAATAAGCTCGAATGTGTAAAATGAGCTATATGTCAGGTAAGAATTAACTTGTCACCTACTTGAGAAAAGGTAAGTAAAAACATTGGCTATTTGTTACTAATCCTGTAAGTGCAAATTAAGAAAATATGTGTTGTGAATGAGTAGTAAGCATGTTATGATAGTTCTTATGTATATGTGTTCAAATGATAAGATACATATTCGGTTATATGGTTAATATATGTATATGAAATTATATTAAGCCGTATGAGTTTTGTGTTTGTGTATGTGAACTAGGTATATAATGAATATTTGGTCGTGAAGATTAAATGTCAATATATAAATTTTGGTTATATAAACATTCAGTCAAGGTGATAATATAAATGAAAGTAATTTTATATGTTTATATATATACTTAATACGAATATATGTATTTATAAACGATTGGATCTAAATGTGAAATGATAAAATAATTTGGTTCTGTTTAGTTAATTTGTTAACTCCATTGGGTTATTTATTTGCTTATGACTTACTAAGCTGTGATAGCTTGCCCTGTGTGTTGTGTTTACTCTGTTTTATAGATTTTGGAGTCAACCTACAAGCTCAGGGACTGTCAGCAAAGTTCATCACACTATTTACTATTTTGGTACCTTATAAGCTAAACTTAAATTATGGATGTATAGACTGGCTTTGGGATTAATTATTTTCAAAATGTTTGTATATTAGCCATGTAAAAATGGCTTAACTACCTTGCTTGATTTTGGTTTCGATTTAGGTATAGTTTAAGTCTATTTTGGGTCAAGATGCCGTATGCTATGAACATTTATAAGTGGTGCTATGTGATTGTATATTAAGGTTGGTTTGTGACTTAGTATGTGACATGGTAGAATCGGTCATAAGCATGTTAAATTAGTTTGGATGTGATTAAGTTAAGATGAAGTATACATATGTGAATTTGCTTTTTATGCTTTGGGTTAGGCTCGTATGTGCATAGATATAATACTTAGTGAGGTTAGATTTAAGTATTACCCTTCGGTGATGAAAGGTAACAAGTATTTAATACATTTTAAAATTATTTTGGCTAATTATTTGGCATGTACGCATAAGTTAAGTTTGGCCTTAAAATTTTGGATAAATGAGCATTAGTTACAAATATATATATTGATAGTAGGTACGACCATGTTATATAGCACCTATGATGCATATGTGATTTTTATTTAAATTATGTACTATGAATTCTTTTAGTTTATATAGGAGAGTATGCAAAGGCTATTATTTGTGATTTAATGGCAGCTTGAAAATATAATGAATTTTACATGATTTGATATTAAATTATCATTAAGGTTCTTTAAAGGGTTTATGCTAAGTGGTAAACTGTGTTTGAGCTCTATAACATATGTTGCGTCCCTTATGTGATGGTGATTTATTAAATTGAAATTATGACTTGCCTTATAGTCTTATTAGGTTATGTTTAGTTATACCTACTTACATATTTATATATATTTAATGGGTGTATTAGATAACCTTAATGTATGTCCTATGAACAACATAATAATTAATAAAGTAATGCCACATAAATAAATAAAAAGGAAGGTAATGACATTTGTTTTAATTAATGTAAAATTTTTGCATACGCGCAACATTTATAAAACAAGTCTAATATTCAATAATGAAGTTATGGATGTGTTCAATGTTCTGTATATGTATAAAATGTTTAAATTATATATATACATTTTGGGTTATACATTATTTATGCTGCGTTGTTCATGTTAATTTTTTTTTTAGATTTGATATTGAATTGAGTTATAAGCATATATGTGATATGAATCTTGAATTGCAATTTATAATGAACATTTGTATGAATAATAGTATGATCGGTAATATCTCATAACCCTAATCTTGTGACAAATACAGGCTAAGGGTTTTACACATAAACTGAATGTCAATCTAAGAGAGTGATTCAAATTCTCGAAGATATGCTTCGCTGTTGTGTTTTAGAGTTTGGAGGTAGTTGGGAGAAATATCTACCTTTAGTCGAATATGCTTATAGCAATAGTTTTCAATCGAGTATTAAAATGGCGCCGAATGAAGCATTGTATGGTCGCAAGTGTCGAACTCCATTGCATTGGACTGAGTTTAGTGTGAAATAGATTCACGGGGTTGACTTGGTCAGAGAAACCGAAGAGAAAGTGAAAGTAATTCGTGATTGTTTGAAAGCAGTTTCGGATCGATAGAAATTGTACGTGGATTTGAAATGGAAGGATATCGAATTTCAGGTTGGTGATAAAATGCTTCTGAAAGTGTCTCCGTGGAAGAAAATTCTTAGATTTGGTCACAAAGGCAAGTTGAGTCCGCGTTTTTTTGGGCTGTATGAGATTATTGAAAGAATAAGGCCAGTGGCATATCGACTAGCTTTGCCGATGGAATTAGAGAGGATCTACAATGTATTTCATGTGTCAATGTTGTGACGATATCGATCAGATCCAACACATGTAATCTCACTAAAAGATATTGAGATTCAACCCGATATGACATATGGTAAAGAACAGGTCAAAGTGTTAGCTCAAGAGGTTAAATAGTTGAGAAACAAAAGCATAGCTCTAGTGAAAGTTTTGAGGCAATGACACAGGGTCGAAGAGGCTACGTGGGAACCCGAGGAAGGTATGAGAAAATAGTACCCTAACCTCTTTTCTGGTAAGATTTTTGGGGACGAAAATTCCTTAAGGGGGGAGAGTTGTAACAGCCCATTTATGAGTCAAATTAGAACATTGGTTTTGGAACCACAAATCTGAAGTAGAAATATTTATTTTATTGTTTCTTTAAGGTTTAAAACATGGTAGAATAATTGAGTAAAAATTCCGTTAATAAATTTTACTAATTGAGTACTCAATTTGACTAAAAGGACTAACTTGCAATAAGTGCAAAAATTTGAGTTCTATAGGCTAAAGGTATTAAATTGTTATGAATTTCTAAATTAGAGGTCTTTAAATGGTAATTAGACCATTATACTTCTTAGTGGACAAAAATGGACATAGAATAGGTAAAATTTCAAAGTTTAAGTGAGGGGTAAATAGGTAATTTGGTAAATAAAGCCAAAATAACTAAATAGAAGATGTCATCTTCTTGAATTTCATCCTTAAAGTTGAAATTTCAAGGGAGTCCATAGCTAGGGTTTTAGCCACTTTCAAGCTCGATTGTAAGTCCGTTCTTGCCTAGTTTTTTATGATTTTTATGTTTTTGAAGTTGTCTCGACCTAATCTAGTCTTTCCAAGGACTAATTTGAAGAAGGATTAAAGTTTAAAATTTGACCCATGATGAATATGTGTATATTTTGATGTTTGATGGTAGAAAATGCATGTTCGTTGTTAATTAAACAACGTTTGTAAATGATTTTCGATAAAAACGTTAAATAGGGGCTTATTTGTAAAAGTCTATAAAATGTGTAGAAAATGTGAATAAATGAAAAATATGGGCTGTTATGAGTATAAATAACTATTGGCTAGGCTTGGGTTGTGATGAAATTGAATGAAATTCATTTTACGAGCCGAGGGACTAAATTGTAAAAAGTTGAAAAGTTAGGGGCAAAATGTAAATTTTTCATAATATGTTTTTGGGCTGAATTGAATAATGTGATGATTAAATAAGTTAAATTTGACATTATAGGTCAATAAAAACGAAGTTCGGGTCTAGATCGAGGGAAAAATAAAATAATTAACGAATAGATCCTTTTGTCATTTTTGTAACCGAGGTAAGTTCATATGTTAAATAAGCTTTACTTTAAATGTATTTTAAATGCTTTTATTTATGCATGAATTGTGTAAGCAAGAAATCCCAATCGAACCTTAGGAATAAATTAGGATACAAGTGACATGTCACTAGGCTTTATGTTATGTGATTCCAGGTGCTGGTCCTGTACATCCTATCGGTGGCTGAGTATACCGGCATATGTTGCGGTTACTTGATAGCTTGTGTGAGCAGCACTGTGTAGCTACGTCTTGACTAATAGCTTGCGTGAGTAGGCCCGTTGATAGCTTGAGAGCGACCACATATGTGTTATGAGATAAAGGTAATAATAGCTATATATGTGGCACCTTGTGTGTAAGGTTTCTCATGTATCCGATATTATTATTTCAAGTGGTTCATTGGGTATGCTAACGATGAGACTAAGTATGACATTATTACAAGATGGTACATGTATGTACTTAAAGCTTATGATTTTTAATTTCTGAAATGACGATTTCAAGGTAAGTTATAATGGAATTGACTTAAGATAATGAGAATATGGTAAATTACATTTTCTTATGTTATATTACTTGCATGTTAATGTATGGTAAGGTTACCTTATCTCTTTCATACAAGCTTACTAAGCTATATAGCTTACTCCGTTTTATTTTTTATGTTTTATAGTGTCACCAAGCTAGCTCTGTAACAGCCCAATTTTAGCTAAATCAGAACAGTGGTTTTGGAACCACAAATTTGATGTCAAAAATTATTTTAATATTATTTTTGGTGTTTATAGCATGTGATTATATATGTGTGAAAATTTCATGAGCTAATTTTATCGTTTAATAGCTCAATTTGAGAAAAATGACTAAATCGCATAAAATTCAAAAGTAGCATGCTATAAGTTAAAAATGTTTAATTGCTATGATTTATTAAATGTGGAGTCCTTATATTGTTATTAAACCACTGATAGTGGAGATGGACATAAATGGCCTTGAATTATATGTTTTGTTAGTGTTTAAACAAAGGTCTATTAAGTAATTTATGAATTAAGTGTAATTAAATTAAAATCAAATAAAATGGTGGCCATGTATTATCTTATTTAAACTGAAATTTTAAGAAAAAGAAAGTTATTTTCAAGCTTTAGGGTTCGGCACCTTTGATCTTTGATTAAGGTATGATTTTTGATCTGTTTTTAATGATTTCTATGTTTTTGTGATTGTTCCTTTGAGTACTAGCTAGCTCGTGCATTAATTTTTGGATTTGTTGATTATTTTATGAAATGCCATTGTAGAATCTATGTGTTTTGTGATGGTTGATGATGAATAATGAAAGATAAATGATAGATTTATATGTTTTGTTAAGTGATTTTTAGAGAAAATACAAATTAGGGATTAATTTGTGAAAAGATAAAAATGTAGGGTTAAAAGTGTGAATAAATAAAATATATGGGCTATTAAGGGCGTAAGGGTAATTCTGCCAAGCGTGGGTCTTATTGAATTTTGTGAATTTTGTGTATTTATGAAATAAGAACTAAATTGAATAAATTTGGAATTTTAGGGGCTAAAGTGTAAAAATACCCAAATATGTGTTTGTGGATTAAATTGAATGAATAAATGCGTTAATTTTGAATGTAAACAGATCAAGAATGAAAGAAATCAGATTTAGATCAGGGGAAATCGAAAGTTGTCGAGTAGTAGATCTGATCCGTTCAGTGTATATACGAGGTAAGTTCATATGCAAATAAATGTCTTTAAATTGAATTATACATGTTTAATTGTCATTGAATTGTTATGAATTTTGAACGACCAAATACGAGTAAGAATCGACAGAGTTACGACATCTAAAAGTCCCATACGAACCTTAGGAATAGTATAGGATACGAATGTCATGACATTAGGATTACCGAGATGTGATTACATGTAAGACCATGTCTGGGACATCGGCATTGTATTGTGATTACGTGTAAAACCATGTTTGGGACATTGGCATCGTTATATGATTTCGTTTAAGACCTTGTCTGGGGCAGTGGCATCGATATGTGATAACATGTAAGACCATATCTGGGATATTATATTGTACGAGCTTTATGTGATTTCTGAGTATCCTTAACGATTCCGAATGGTTCAACAGGAAAAGTCAAGTCGAGAAAGAATGTGTGAATGAGTTAAGTGACTCAAGTACATACAAGATTCATACGAGTATTGAAAAGAGAAGTATTTGATGAATTCAATTATGATATTGAATATGTGTACAATTGGAAAGGTTTGTGAACTTGTATGTGTTTAGCTATGCTTAGCATAATTGAATTGATATGCAAATAATCTTATTATGACTTTATTTGTATATGGCTTACTAAGCTTTTAAAGCTTACTTTGTGTGTTCTTTCCCTATTTAATAGATTATCGAAGCTAGCTCAGACTCGGGGATCATCAGGAACTATCATCACACTATTAATCATCTTGTTGGTACTTTTGAAGCTTAGTATATATGGTATATGGCATGTATAGGCTAGTATCATATTGGTATGTCTTGAGTTATGATATTAGCCATGAGATTTGGCTTGTAAATGGTGGTATGTATGGCCATTTAAGTTGGCTTGAATTATGTGTTTGATAAGTGATATATGTGATGTGTATATATATGGCTTTATGTTTTGGCTTATTTTGTGATGGTTATATGTTTGCTTGTGTAGCTAGTTGACAATTGATGTATTAATGTTTGGAAGATGACATGTAGTGGCTTGATTTTAGCATATTGATTTGGTATGTTTTGGCCATGGATTTGAGTAGTTAAGAGGATGGTTTCTAAATGGCATGAATTTTATATGTATTGGCATGTTTTGGCTGCATAGAAATGTATTGAAATTGTACCATTTTAGTTGTTAGGTGTGCATGAGAAAAGGGTGGCAAATTGGCTTTGCAAATAGCCTATTTTTGTCCACATGGGTGTGTGTCTCAGTCATGTGCGACATACGGTAATGCTACACGGCCGTGTGTCCCCTAGGGTAGCACTTCGAATTAAGACAGTATACCCTACAGGTTTGACACGGCCTAGACGCACGGGCTTGTCTACTGGTCGTGTGTGACACACAGGCTAGTACATGGGCGTGTGGCCAGCCATGTGACCCAAGTCAGTAACCTCTCCAGGTTTCCCACGACCATGGCACACGGGCGTGTCTCTGTCCGTGTGGTGCAAGTCAGTTTGTATGCCCTGTTTTCTCACGGTCTGTGACACAAGCATGTTTGGTGGCCATGTGAGGCACACGGCCTGTTCACATTGGCGTGTGACCCTTGAATGCTTGAAAATTTTATGTGTTTTCTAAAGTTTTCAAATGCTATCGGTTTAGTCTCGAACCTCTTCCAAGCATGTTTTAAGGTCTCGTAGAGCCTTATAAGGGACATTGTGATTATATTTGATTAATGTTTATGAGAAAATGAATGATTTATGTTGTGATTGATCGGTAATACCTCGTAACCCTATTTTAGAGACGGATACGGGTTAGGGGTGTTATATTTTATTGGTATCAGAGCTACTGTTTAGTTGATTCTAGGACTAACGTAGCAAGTGAGAGTCTAGCTATACATGGCATATATATAAACTGCGATAGTGTGATGATTCCTAATAGTTTAAAGTGTGTTTTCATATAGTAAATGGATCCCGAATGAGCAATAGCTGATGATGTGGAAAGTAATGCACCTGCTCCCACTCAAGGGGTAACACTGACTGATTCTAGGCCGATTTCAACTAGTCAAGAGGGAGAGGCTAAGCAAGACTTCTTCCAGATGATGAGTGAGTGGTTCACTAAGTTCGTTCGAACGAATCCAGCTGCTCAATAACCTCCACCACCACCTGTTCCTCAACAAACCCCTGTAGTTCCTCAAGCTATAGATCAGATGCGATTGAATAAGAGGCTAGTGGATAAGATTCATAAACATGGGGTTGAGGAGTTTCGGGCTGCTATTGATGATGATGATACTGAGAGAGCTGTGTTCTAGCTCGAGAACATGATCCGAGTTTTTGATGAATTGTCTTGTACTCCTGTTGAATGTATCAAGTGTGTGGTATCTTTACTTAGAGATAATACGTACCATTGGAGGAAAACGTTAATATCTGTAGTTCCAAGGGAATGGGTTACCTGGGAGTTCTTTCAATCCAAATTCTGAAAGAAGTATATAAGCTAGTGATTTCTTGATCAAAACCATAAAGAGTTTCTAGAATTGTAACAAGGCTGAATGACTGTCACTAAGTATGAAAGGGAATTTGTACGTTTAAGCAAGTATGCCTGGTAATATGTTTCTAATGAGGAGATCATGTGTAAAAGGTTTGTTTATGGATTGAAAGAAGATATAAAATTATTAGTCGGGATCCTTGAATTAAAAGAATTCATCGTTTTGGTTGGAAGAGCCTGCAAAGCTGAAGATCTTAGTAAAGAAAAGAGAAAAGTTGATTTTGAAGCAAAAGATTCAAGAAAGAAATCAACTAGTAAATCTTATCAGTCTGCATCGAAGAAATTTTTAGACTCATTTAATCATTCTAATACATCAGTGGGACACTAAATTAGGGATCGTGAAAAGCAACTTGTAAGTTCTAAAGCTCAAGCTACATCTATTGCTAGTATTGGCAGTGTGAGACAAAACTAACCTAAATGTAGATAGTGTGGGAAACAACATTTCAGTGATTGTAGATCAAATGATCGAGCTTGTTTTAAATGTGGATCATTAGATCATTTCATTCGTAACTATCCTGAGTTGCCTAAGCAAGATACAATACAAAACACGAGGCCGAGTAACACTGTAGTTAGAGGTAGAGCACCCAGAAATGCTGGTAATGTGAGTGGTAGCCAGAGAACGACAAAAGACTCTACTGTAAGATCTGAAGCCAGAGCACCTACACGAGCCTACGCTATTCGCGCTCATGAAGAAGCATCATCTCCAGATGTTATTACCGGTACTTTCACTCTCTATGATATTAAAGTTATTGAATTGATAGATCCATGATAAACTCATTTATATGTATGTGTGAATTTAGTATCCAGTAAGACTTTGTCTGTAGAGTCTACTGAATTTTGATTAGAGTATCGAACCCCTTAGGCAAGTGTGTTCTAGTTGATAAAGTGTGCAAGAACTGTCCATTAATGATTCAAGATTTCTATTTTCTGGCTGATCTGATGTTGTTACCATTTGATGAATTTGATATAATTCTGGGTATGGATTGCCTATAGAGTTTACATGATGTTATAGTCAAAGAGTTACACGGGTTAGGGACATGGGCGTCTGTGACCACCCAGCCTGCCCACACGAGCATGTCCCAAACCACAAGGGCGTGTGACCCATGATCATAGCAAAAAATTTCTAACTTTTGTAAAAATTTCCCGAGTTTTCAATTTAGTCCCAAACCATTTTCGAAGCATGTTTTGGGCCTCGTAGGTTTGTATTATGGACTTTATGTTTGAATGCAAATGATTTTTAATTTGGATGAAAATTTATGACTCGGAATTGTATGTTTGCTTGCGATGTGAATCTGGTAATGCCTCATATCCTGTTTCGACTTCAAATACGGATAAGGGGTGTTACAGTGAAGGCTGGTGCTCTAGAAGAGACCCAATACATAACTAATAATTAAAACTCTAGAAGAGATTCAGGTACTTGAAACTGAAGATTAAAACAGTAAAAATAAGATATCTCGAAAAGTTTTGTCAATTTGAGAAAATGTCGAACCGATAATAAAAGTGGTCGACAATGGTTTTGCATGTAATATTATTGTTGAAATATTGAAATAAAAGGAGGATCTTAAATAAGTCTATTGAGAAATATAAATATGGAATAAATTGGTCAAAATAGAAAGACGCAACTCAAGTACAATTAAATTTGTGGAGTTTTTGGACCAGTAGTCCAAATATCTAAATGTATAAAGCCAGTGAAGGTGCAAATGAAGTAGTTTTGCAAAACGAAGAAATATGTAGTTTTTGCTTAGTCCTGGCATTGATTATGAAAAGATATAATATTCTTTTGTGGTGGATGTAATAGCCTTTAGATATATTATTAAACTAGAAGTTCATAAAAGATTTAACTTACATCTAATGGTTGTTGTTACAACCTTTTATGAATCACTATGTAGTAAATTTTAATTAAAATCCTTGAAGAATTTAGAATTTTAGAAGCATATTGAAATTTTTGGGAAACTGTTCATTTATATGAATTGAAATAATTGAACATATGTGGTAAATTTGACTTAGTCAATAGTAGTTGAAAGAGGATTATAAAATTATCCAAAATACCTATTTGTATATTTATAGAGGGATCATGATTAAAGTTTGTTATGATTATTGTTGAAACTCCTGAAGGGATCAAAATATATTTCTTCCAAATTTTTCCCTCACTTATGACTTTCAAAAGAATGTTGATATAAATGTTTAGCAAATACGTTCAAATGGTCATTTGAAAAGCTAGAATTCAAAATTGAATACATAGAATATGATATATTATGTGATGTTTTCATGAGGGGGAGTAAATACGTGATGTACTCTTTTTCCCTTAACTGAAGTTTTGTCCCACTGAGTTTTCCTAGTGAGGTTTTTAATGAGGAGCCATATTATGTGTATTATAGATATTGTACTCTTTTTTCATCACTAGGGAATTTTTTTTCCCACAGGGTTTTTATCTTAGTAAGGTTTTAACAAGACACGCTATATACCAATGGACATCTAAGGGAGAGTGTTATGAATATCTTATCAAGTGGATGTTCATCAAGATCAATATAATTTTTGATGTACTTTAAATTCTAATAATCATTAGAATTGGATCTCTACTTCATTTATACTTCTTATGCCTATAAATAGAGACTTTGGAGAAGCTTTGTAGATATCTTGATTGATCAATAAAAATACGCTCTCTCTTTGTTCTCTTATTCTCTTTGTTCTTTATTCTCTGTCTTTTATTTTATAACACTACTAATATTGTATTTATTGTACTGGAAATAAATTTTCAAAAATGATTTCAAGTAAATTTACTAAACATCAAAAAATATTTTATATAAAATCATTCAAATATAAAATATATTAATTTTAAAAAAAATCAATACACTTTTTAGAAATTATTTTTTGTAAATTTTTTTACACCAAACAATCAGACACTAAGTAAATAATAAATTTCGTTTGTGAATAATGTTTAAAATGACATCTCTAGAAAAAAAAAAGGTTAAACAAGTGTTGTGTAACATCCCGAATTAGGACCTAGCTGGAATAGTGGTTTCGAGACCACAAATCTGAAATTGAAATAATTATTTTATAATTCTTATGATATGATATGATTGCATGCTTGTGTGAAAGTTTTATGAAGAAATTCTATGCATAAAATGTCCAATTGAACTTTAGGGACCAAATTGAATAAGATGCAAAACTTGTGTTCTAGAAGCTTTTAGGATGAAATGGCTTTAGATTATAAATTAGAAGGTCCTAATTAGCAATTTAACTAATTTTTAAAAGTTTGGACAAAAATGGACATGTGTGGGAAAAAATTTAAAGAAAGTCCCTAAGGGCATTTTGGTCATTTGGTAATTAAAAGAATAAAAAGAGAAAATCAAAGCAAAAATATGCTCATCTTCTTCATGTTTGGCCGAAACTCTCAAGACACCATAGCTAGGATTTTGTTCAACTTGCAAGCTTGATTGTAAGTGCTCCCAAGCCTCGTTTTTAATGTTCTTTACATTTTTGAAGTTCTCGTAACTTGATTTACCTATTTCCACCCTTATTTTGAAGTAGGGTTTATGTATGAAAATTTACCCATGTGTGACATGCATGTATTTTGATGATTTGTGGAGGAATATGAGAGTTTAGTGTGTGATAAACATCTTTTACTAGGTTATTTTTAATTAAAACACTTAAAAGGGACCTTTTTGTAAAAGTTGTAAAATAAGTGGTTAAAAATCTGATTTGAAAGAAAATTTGGGCAGATATGAGTATGTTATAAGTTCGGCTAAGCATGGGTATCAAAGAAATGAACACATTTCATTTTACAAGCCTAAGGACTAAGTTGTAATTATGTAAAAGTTTAGAGGCAAAATTGTAATTTTTCCAAATTGTAATTTATGGATTACTTTGAACAATGTAATAATTAAATGAGTTGAATTTTTCTATTATAGATCAAGAAAAACGGAGTCCGGACCTAATTCGGGGAAAGAACAAGATTTTGGACTAAATCGTATAAATTATCCATATTTTGTACTGAGGTAAGTTCATGCATAAATAATGCAATGATATATCATGTTTTTAATATTTTTTTAATTTATGAGTTTATATGATTACTTATTATGTCAAGTGTATGAATCATGTTGTAACCTATGAGCACGAGATTGTGAATGAATTCGACGAACATGAGATGTCGAGAAAACCCCGTTTGAACATTAGGAATAGTTTAGGATACAATGCGACATGTCACTAGGAACTATGTGGATATGAGCTCATGAATATATGTGTATATGTGATATGTGAATCCGAGTGCTGGTCTTGTACGCCCTACCGGTGGCTGGGTAGCCCGACATGTGTTGTGGGTACTTGTCAGCTTGTGTGAGCAAGCCTGTGATTAGCTCATGAGCGAGCAATATGTAATTGTGATATGAGGTAGCATGTGGCTACATTTGATGCACTATGTGCAAGTTTCCGTGTATCCAATAGTATTCCAAGTGTTCAACGGGTAAACTTGTGAGTTAACTGACAAGTAAATCAATGAAGAGAGAATATGACAGTGTGATTTGAGTTGGTATAGGTATGTACGATAAACTCATATGAATGAACTCGATATGTGATGAATGTTTGATAAGATTGAAAATGTGTAAGTTATGTTTACAAATTTGAGTTATATCTATGAATTCATGATAACACTTAAGTAAATCTATGTTATGTCATAAATGTTTATATATATATGATCATGTTGCTATTTATTTGCATGTGAACTTACTAAGCTATACGCTTACTCCATTCCCTTTCTTACTTTTTTATAGTATCGCCAAGCTAGCTCAGGGATCGAAGGACGTCGGAGGCTCGATCACGCTATCCACTGGACATTTGGGGTATAGTTGTAACAACCCGATTTAGGGTCTAGTCGGAACAGTGGTCTTGGGACCACAAATTTGAAGTTAGAAAATTATTTTTATTATTTTTATGAGGTTTTGGTATGATTATATAAGTGCATGTAAATTTTGGTAAGTTAATTTTAGAGATTTCTAGTCCAATTTCAAAAAATGACTAAATCGCATAAAAGGAAAAAGTTACATTTTAGTACCCAAATGTGTTAAATAGCTAGAGAATCAAAATTGAGGGCTTTTAAAGTGAAATTACACCCTTTTTAATAGTGTTAGCCGGCCATGGAGTGAGGGGAGACAAAATTGTCAAAGTTAGGTGAAGCTTAGGTCACCAATTTTGGCTAGTTTCATTTTTAATAAAAGAAAAAGAAAAAGAAGGAAAAAGCTATCATCTTTTCTCCCTTCTTAGCCGAAAATATCAGCAAATATTTGGGGTTTAAAAGCTTGAAATTTCAGCAACTTGAAGCACTCATAAGTAAGTGATTTTGATAGTTTCTCTTAATGATTTTTGCATTTTTGAGACCCTTGAAGCATGAACTTTCACATGAGGGTGATATCTTACAAAATAGTCAAGAGCTTAGGATTTTTCCATGGATGCATTTGTGATATATGCTGAGTTTTTATGGAAGAATATGAGTCCTAGTTGTGTTATAAACAACTTTTGTGAAAGGTGTTAGCATGAAATCACCTAAAGGGACTATTTTGCATAAGTTGCAAAATAGGTGGTTAGTGTGTGAAATAGTGAGAATTTGGGATATCTCTAGTAGTAAAAAGAGTTTATCTAGGCTTGAAATATGAAGAAATTCGATAAAAATCAATTTTCGGGCATAGGGGTAAAATGGTCATTTTGCCAAGGCCTAGGGGCAAAATGGTCATTTTACCAAAGTTGTGAATTTTATGAATGCCTAATTGTGTTTAGTGACTAAATGGATGCATATTGTTATTATAGAACAAGATTTGTCAAAACTGATCCTAGACCGGGGCAAAGCCAAACAATCCGATTAAGCCGTCTAGTCAAGTACTTTTTATAATCCGAGGTCAGTTGTATATAAATAATACAACTACACTATTAATACTTGTATTCATGTTGTCATTGAATTGATATTGTACGAGTTGTTAAGTTATAAATTGAGAATGCGTTGTAATATTTGAGATAGTAAAAATATCACGTTGAAACCTTAGGATATGAACTGGATATTCGTGCTAAGACATTGGGTGATTTGTGCTAGTGTAAGACCATGTCAGGGACATTGGGTGATTTGTGCTAGTATAAGACCATGTTTGGGACATGGCATCGACACAGATATGAGTGTCAGAGTAAGACATGCCAGGGACATGCATCGGCCTCGACAGAGATAGCTAGTGTAAACGTGTCTGGGACACACATCGACTAAGAGTTGTGCTAGTGTAAGACATGTCTGGGACATGCATCAGCATGCATATATGAGAGCCAGTGTAAGACCATGTTTAGGACATGGCATCAGCAATATATCCCATGTTGAAGGTTCATAGAATATCCAGTAGTATTCCAAACGGTTCAATGGTGAAAGTTATACTTCAATTTTGATAAAGAAAGGATGATCATATTGTGAGTGCTATAGGTACCTATATGATAAGCATGAGTAACGAGCTTAATTTAGAAAATGAGACTCGAGTAGATGATAATGAGTAAGTTAAGTTATGTTTACCTTTGAGCTATAAGCATGATGGCAAATGGTGAGATTGTTGTTGTATATTTATTTATATGCAACTTACTAAGCTTTATGCTTACTCTCTTTCCTTTCCCTTTTCTTACAGTACTACCATTTTGCTCAAGGATCCTTTGAAGTCAGAGACATCGATCATACTATCAGCTGTAATACTTGGTATAATTGGATTTATATTTTTTATTATGGCATGTATAGGTCTAGACTAGGATGTTGTATTAAGAGAATTATTCATGTATTTTTGGCTTAAGTCAAAGGCCCTTCACTTTGTATCAAGCTTGGAATAATGGCTATTATTCATTTTGATGAATGCATATAATGTTCTTTCTATGGATGAATTGGTGTCCATTGTGATGAAATTTGTAAATTGACATGATCTTATGTGGGTTGTGCAAAATGGGTGACAAAATGGCTTGGGAAATAGCCTAGTTTGTCCACACAGGTAAGACACACAGGCATGTTTCTAGGCTGTGTGTGACACACAGCTCATGCCTATGGGTGCGTGTTATGGTCGTTCGTTCACTGCACTTAAAACTTTAAAGTCATTTAAGTACACGGGTAGGTCTCACGGGCGTGTGCCCAGGCCATGTCATAAAGTCAGAATGCATGCTAGTAGTGCACGGAAAAGAGACACGGCCATGTGTCTTGACCGTGGGAAGGACATGGTTATAGGACACAGGCGTGTTCTTAGGCCGTGTGGTTTTGACAGAATACCCAGGTTTTCAGACACAGGTTTGGGACATGGGCGTGTCCCTAGCACACGGTCGTGTGTTCTATACCCACACGGGCGTGTGGAGTCCTGATGCATGAAATTTTCTAAGTTTTCATGAATTCTCGGTTGGGTTCTGAACCACCCCGGATGTATGTTTTAGGCCTCGTAAGCCCGTATATGAGACAGACTGCTTGTGAAAAGAGAAGTTTTTAAATTGTTTGAGATTTCATGACCCAGTTTTATACAGTTGATTGAGTTTAAGTCAGGTAGCACCACGAACCCTATCCTAGTGTCGGATACAGGCGAAGGGTGTTACATTAGTTAGTCTCAATATTTTGAGTATGGCATGTATAGGGACTTGGTATTTTTGTTATATGTCATATTGGTCTAGTCAAATGTGTTGGCTTATGGAAATATTCGATTTATTTTGTATTTGGCCATGTGATATCCATATTGATTATTTGGGTTGTAACCTTAATCAATTATACATGCATCCAATGTTTTATGTTTGATGTGTTTGTTAGTGGATGAGATGTGTGATGAATGGCACATGTGCTAAGTGAATGAATCATAGTTAATAAGTATGCTTAATCTATGTTATAATTTGGTAAATTAAAAGTAGAGTTATGGTTCAAACTCGACTTTCCTCTTTTCTTTAATTAGCTCTTCGATTCCTTCAACTCAAGAATACCTACTAATGTCTTGATATCCTCATTAATTCCATCTTCAAATCTCCTACACATTTTAGCCTCAGAGGATACACACTCTCGAGCGTATTTAATAAGTCTGACGAATTCTCTCTTATATTCATTAACTGTCATACAACCCTGTTTCAAATCTAGAAATTCTTTACGCTTCTGGTCGATGAATCGTACACTAATAAATTTCTTTCGAAATTCCTCTTGAAAGAATTCCCAAGTAACTCTCTCTGGAGGTACCACGGATATAAGCATTCTCCACCAGTAGTATGTCGCATCTCTCAACAAGGATATGACACATTTTAAGCATTCCTCGGGTGTATAGGATAATTCATCAAATACCCGTATCAAATTTTCTAACTAGAACTCTACTCTCTTAGGGTCGTCATTGGCATTTGCCCTAAATTCCTGTACACCTTGCTTTCGAATTTTATCAACTAGTGTTCTAGAAAATCTCATAAAATCATACCTTAAGGCATAATGGGTGCGGGTTGAGGATTTGGAGGAGCTGGGGGAGGTTGAGCGTTCGGGTTCGATCGAACGAACTCCTTGTACCAGGCATTCATCATGTGCAGAAAGGCTTCTCTGCCTCCTTCTCCTCTACTAGCAGTCTCATGTCTACTATGGGATGACATTGCTCCTTTAGCGGGAGCAGGTATATTACTTTCTACATTATCCTCCATTGCTCTGTCGAGATCCATTTGCTATATGAAAACACATTTTAAAATCGTCATGAATCGTCACACTATCACAACATATGTATGGCATGTATAGCTAGACTCAAATACATGCTACGTAGTCTGAGAATAGACTAAATTTTAGCTCTGATACCACTAAATGTAACACCCCTTACCCGTGTCTGACGCTGGAACAAGGTACGAGGCATTACCGAACTTAATCATACATAATATGTAAAAACCAGGCTACAAAATTTTGTTCATATCAAAATCATTCAAACACATGCATAATGTCCTTTACATGGGCCTACGAGGCCCAAAACATACATCGGGGGTGATTCAAGACTAAACCGAGAACTTTCAAAAAAATTTAGGCAAATTATCAATTTTCTTGCTCTGGAGAGTCACACGCTCGTGGGGGTAGGCTGTGTGGTCAAACACGCCCGTGTCGCTTGAGACACGCCCGTGTCCTCAACTCGTGTAACTCTCTAACTATGACGTCATCATCAAAATAAGGTCACACGGTTGTATCACACGCCCGTGTGTCCAGATCATGTGGTACATTAAAAATAAATGAATTTTTCATAAAATGGTGCAGTCTTCACACAGCCAGAGCACACGCCCGTATGGGTAGGCCGTGTTTCTCACACGGCCAAGACACACGCCCGTGTCCTAGCCCGTGTGTTTACTACTGGACATACTAACTTGTAAAATTAGGGTGAAGGGGACACATGGCTATGCAACATGCCCATGGGGGCAGACCGTGTGCCGTACACGGCCTAGATACATGCCCGTATGTCTACCCATGTGGACAATTTAGAGGCTATTTTCTAATCCAATTGCCACCCTCACTCATCCACATACTCAAACATATTTCATAGCATGCAACATAACATATTTAAACACTCAATGTCTAATGCCATGGCATTTTCATGCCTTCAAATTATCATCCTAAAACACATGCAATTAGTCACACCATTTAGAGGCATTCCACACCAATTTCATGTATAACCGATTTTGTTATCCAAATTCCATAATACATATTCATGACCATGATCATCTTAAGCCATTAAGTCATTTCATATCTTATAGCATCTAATCCATACTTCATCATACCAAAAAATAACATATCACATCATTAAGGCATTAGCACATGCATGCATGGATAATTAGATTACATGTAACACCCCGTACCCGAGTCCGTCGCCGGAGCCGGACACGAGGGGTTTGCAGACTTAAATCACTTCTTTGCACAATCCATTTTAAATTTTCCAGGCAAGCTGGCTAACTGCGTCACTGTCACCTTAAAAATCATATCTTGAGTTTCACAACTCGAAAATCAGCTTCGTGATTTTTCCTTGAAACTAGACTCATATATACATCTACAAATTTTTTTCTAGAATTTTTGGTCGGGCCAATTAGTACAGTTTATTAGTCAAAGTCTCCCATGTTACAGGGATTGACTACACTGACCTTTGTGCATTTCGACTTGGATATCTCCCTGTACAGGGCTTCAATACTGATTCCATTTGTTTCTATAGAAACTAGACTCAAAAGTGAATCTATGCATATATGGCATGACTTCTAATTATCTCTGGTTAATTTATAATTAATTTCCAAATTCGGAACAGGGAATCCAGAAACCGTTCTGGCCCTGTCTCACGAAAACCTGAATATCTCTTAACATACTGTTCATATGATCGTTTCATTACTTTCCTATGAAAATAGATTCATCAAGGTTCGTTTACATAATTTATTCACTATTTAATTCCATTCCTACTATTTTTAGTGATTTTTCACATCCACAACACTGCTGCTGCCCGCATCTATTTTTAAGGTAAACTTTACCTATTTCATGATCCTCCATGGATCAACTAGAGTTTGTCATACATATTCTAAAAGTGATCATGAATAACCATTCCCATGGCTAACCGTTACCAACATTTCCATACCTCTCGACGGACAACATACAAAACGATTATAATGCTATGATCAAAGTATATTTAACCCATTTCCGCATGGCTATCCAAATTTACACAAAACCAAAGGGTACATGACCGACAACAAAAGGGTAGTCCTATACATGCCATTTCAAAGTTCAACCAAAATTGTACCAAAAGGGGGCTTTGATAGTGTGGGAGACTTCGACTTCCAAAAATCCCGAGTCCAATAGCTGAAGAACCAAAATCTATAAAACAGAGAATCAAAGAAACGGAGTAAGCATTAAATGCTTAGTAAGTTTTGAGCAAAGAATTTAGACACAACCAAAGTATAGCATTCATGTAGCTAAACGGATAATTTCATATGCACAAATTTTCAATATCAAACTTACTTCACATTACCAACCCTTTTATTCATACACAAAGATCAACTTAGCCAAAGGCCGGTAGCTCATTTATCAACTGAGCGAATACTTATTTGTAAGGGCTCAACTAATTCAAAGCACATACGAAACATACCTCAATGTTGGGATGTTACAAGCGTATTAACTGAAATTTTTACAGCAAGATCATTCATTCCCAAATCACATACCTTCGGAATTTAACCGGATATAGCTACTCGTTCAAATGCCTTCGGGACATAGCCCGGTTATAGTAACTCGCACAAATGCCTTCGGGACTTAACCCGGATTTAGTAACTCGCACAAATGCCTTCGGGACTTAACCCGGATTTAGTAACTCGCACCAATGCCTTCGGGCTTAGCCCGGAATTAGTATCTCGCACAAATGCCTTCGGATCTTAGTCCGGATATGGTCACTTAGCACAAAGCCTTCGGGACTTAGCCCGGACATCATTCGAATAACCATGCACATTTAACAATAAATCATGACACATTCGTATTTCATTTTCATTAGCAAAACTCAAACACAAGACACTTATTACTCTTGCAATTTCGGCTCAATAGCCACACACAAAGAGCATGATTTTGATTTGCTTAAAACATGATCTAATCAAATCATAATTTAAGCTCTATTACTCAAGAACTTACCTCGGATGTGGTCGAACGTTTTCAGCGGCTATTCGATAACTTTTTCCTTTCCCTTATCCAACGTGGTCCTCTAAGCTCTTGAGCTAATTCAAACAAATTTAACTTATTAAAGTCTCATTATGCTAGCTTGTGGCCGAATATGACAAGGAGTTTGATTGGTCATATGGCCACCTTTTAGCTCAAATACACAATGGTCATACGCATTTCTAATCACATCAAGCAATTTAATACAATTCATTCGAACATCAAAAGTGAAGCTCAAGGTACTTAGCCCATATATACATTAGACATTAGAGTCACATATGTACGAAATCACGAATCGAATTTCAACATATTAGCTAATATTCCCCTTAGCCGAATTTTCTAAGTCAAGATAAAGCCATCAATATGCTTACCTATGGCCGAACATACACATCAACTTATGTACTCATTCATGTGGCCGAACATACATGTCTATGTTGAGGCCGATTGCAACACTCAATACATTCTACAAGTATGGTCACTTGTATTGACTAAACACCATTTTGTTTCAAGTTCAAAACTTGGCCCATACACATATATACACTAGTAAAGCATCCTCTCCCTTTCCATCAATTCAACACATGCATTACTCATTAATATACAAAAATTATATTCGGCCTTAGCACACAACTTGCTAGCCGATTCTTCTCCATCTAGCAACTAATGCACATATGTGCTCATTCGTTAGACTCTACTTCATCTAACAACAACCATATTTTCCCTTCTACTTCCTACCATGGCCGAATGCATCACAACACCATACCATTTCAATTTTTGGTCATGGTTAAACAAAGAACTTAATGTCTCACTCAAAAATGCTAAAAAGAAGATTCAAGAATCATCAATCCACCATCACATGCACCATTACAAAGCTTCACTTTTAGCATGCAAATGATATCAACACAAATCCACCTTAGCCGAATATCATCTCCATGACATAGTAAAGATTTGAACCATGGGCTAGTTAGAACTCAAGCTAACTACTAAAATATACATGAATCTCATGGAGCAACCTCAAACATACCTTAGCCTAGTTACATGCATGGCCGAACCTCTTCAACATTTCCTCCTTTCTTTCCTTTTGAATTTCGGTCAAAGATGTTCAAGGATGAACACACATTTTTTTTCTTTGTTTTCTTTCTTCCATTCACGGCAAAGGGGGGGCATGGATGAGACCATTTTTTTTTTCATCACTCCTCCCTTTCATTATTTAATTACCATGCTCATTATTTTATTTTTCCTCCCATGATGCACCAACACAACATGTCTATGACATGTTTTGCCCATCACCCTTTGTCCATCCTAATGTCATGGCCGGCCACTACTAGATGGGGGGGAAATTGACATGCAAGTCCCCCCTTTTTCAACATGCACTAATAGGTCCTTATGTTTTGATCTATCACATTTCAAAAATGTCACACATAAGTCCTATTGACTAAATTCACATGCATCTTACTAAATAGAAGCTTAAAATTTTCACACATTTATTTTAGACAATAAATATCATATTCAAACAATTTGGTGACTCGGTGTAGCGGTCCCGAAACCACTTCCCGACTAGGGTCAATTTTGGGCTGTCACAACTCTCCCCCACTTAAGAAATTTTCGTCCCCGAAAATCTTACCGGTAAATAAGTTTGGGTATCGTTCTTTCATGGCATTCTCGGTTTCCCAAGTAGCTTCTTCGACTCCGTGTTTGAGCCATAACACCTTTACTAACGGAACCCTTTTGTTTCGCAACTCTTTCACTTCACGAGCTAGGATACGAATCGGTTCTTCTTCATAACTCAAGTCAGATTGAATTTCAACTTCTGAGGGATTAATCACATGTGACGGATCGGATCTATAACGTCGAAGCATCGAAACATGAAAGACGTCGTGAATCTTTTCAAGTTCAGGGGGCAAAATCAATCTATACGCAACTGGACCAACTCGTTCGGAGATTTCGTACGGCCCAATGAATCTCAGACTCAACTTGCCCTTACGGCCAAATCTGAGTACCTTTTTCCAAGGCGAAACTTTAAGAAACACTTTATCTCCCACCTGATATTCAATGTCTTTTCGTTTCAAATCCGCATACGATTTGTGACGATCTGTGGCTGGCTTCAGACTTTCACGGATTACCTTTACTTTCTGTTCGGCATCTTTAATCAAATCAACTCCAAAAATTTTACTTTCACTGAGCTCGGTCCAAAACAATGGTGTACGGCATTTACGACCGTACAAAGCCTCGTAAGGTGCCATCTTAATACTTGATTGAAAACTATTGTTGTAAGCGAATTCAATCAAAGGTAAATACCGTTCCCATCACCCTTTGTCCATCCTAATATCATGGCCGGCCACTACTAGATGGGGGGAAAATTGACATGCAAGTCCCCCCTTTTTCAACATGCACTAATAGGTCCTTATGTTTTGATCTATCACATTTCAAAAATGTCACACATAAGTCCTATTGACTAAATTCACATGCATCTTACTAAATAGAAGCTTAAAATTTTCACACATTTATTTTAGACAATAAATATCATATTCAAACAATTTGGTGACTCGGTTTAGCGGTCCCGAAACCACTTCCCGACTAGGGTCAATTTTGGGCTGTCACATTACAACCCAATAATCAAGTATAGGCCATGTGACATGGCCATTACAAAATGAATCATCAATATTAAAGGCCTTTACACTTGGCCAAATTACCATGACTTATGTCACAAAATAACCAAGTCCCCTATACATGCCATACTCAAGTTATCAAATTCAATATACTTAATATTCTTTTGATAGTGTGATCGAATACTCCGACAGCTTCCGATCCCCGAGCTAGCTTAGCGGAACTACAAAGGATGGAAAGAAAAGAGGGTAAGCATTAAGGCTTAGTAAGTCCACATGCAAATAATATGCAATGATAGTAAGCAATTATCATGCAAAGGCATAATAACATAACCATAAAGATTATTCATCATTCAAGTGTTTTGACTTATTTATCATGTAACACCCCGAACCCGGCTCAGACGTTACGACCGAATCCGACGTGCCACATTGAAGTTAAAAATCCACATTTCGTTTTAGCGCTTTAAAACTAACTTTTTTTAAGCTTAACCAAGTGAATGGAAGCTGGGCACCAGGTAGGAATCCGTAACAGAGGAGGTGAGCCATGAAGGCTGCTTAAGTACCAAGCTCTTCGATTGGATCCAATCCTAAACATGCCCACAACCATTGCCTCACTTGGTTATAACGAGTTGAAATCTCTTTGAGTAGATATCTTTGATAAATCGAATAATCGTGACGTTGTGTTATTTTGAAAACAAGTATCGTTTTGAAAACGCGTCCTGAGTCTAGCTCATTTGATTTATTATCAACCAGTTTAAAGTTATTAAAAATAAAATAATCCCAAAAAAGAAAATAAAGTTAAAATGGCCTTATTACAACCCAAAAATAAATAATAAATAAGGTAAACTAAAGAAAACCAATCACTTATTTCAAAAGCCCAAAAGCGATCACCGTGGCCACTCTGAATCCCCTCCGGCTCCAAGCCCCCACATCAAGGCTCACCTGCAAGGTTAAGGAAGGGGTGAGTTTGGAAACTCAGTGTGCAACAAGCCCCTTTCAGAACCCAAAACAATATCAGCCTACTGGGCCTAAGCTCAAATTCAATCTCAGCATATACTGGGCCGAAGCCTTTACATTATTCATATCACTGGGCCAAAGCCTTTTCATTATTCATATCACTGGGCCGAAGCCTCTACTGTAACAATATGGCCCATAGGCCTATTTCAATAATACATGCAACATCAATGAACATATGCAAGCCCATTTGGGGAGACTACTCAACCCACCCAACCAAACTCTCCACCCGTACCAAGCAAGCTCTCCATGTGGGGAATAACTCAACCCACCCAACCAAACTCTCCACTGGCAGCATAGCTACTTTAACATATAACTGGAGGCCTAACCTCTTTTAATAACTGGGGCAAAGCCCTTTTTGATAAACTGGGGCAAAAGTCCTTTTCGGTAAACTGGGGCAAAGCCCTTTTCGGTAAAATAGAGCATAGCCCTTTTGTACTTCCTCTATCCATATAAACCCAACCCATGCATAAATGAATACATCGTGTGAAAATCATACATATCATGTGCATATCGTATCAAATCATATATATATATCAAAATCTCATGCATCAAACTCATAATTAAACCCTAGGGTAAAATGGTCATTTTTACCTAGGGCAAAACAGTCATTTTCATACTATAAGGGTGATTTCGTAATTTTACCAAATATTAGGGTTTTCTATGTTCATTATCAGTTACTAACAATTTCATGTGTTTTGATAGTGATTCTAGCTCATTCTTAGCGAAACCGAGTTATTGGGCCAAGAACCCCTAATGGGCACTACATAGCCGAATTAGTCATCTAAGCCCATTTAGCCCATCTTCCCTAACGGTCTTAGCCATATTAACGCACAATCTGACAGGATTTCATTTTCTACCAAATTTACCCAAATGGGCCCAAAAGCCCATTGGGCTCGATTTCAGTCCCTCGAGGCCCAACTTACCGTGACGCTAAAAATCGTGCTCTTACCTGTTCCAACGATCCCGATCATCAACTTAGCGAATCTAACTAACCAATGAGCGTTCACTTGCTCACAAGTCCTCGAAATGCCAGAATTTTGGCATTTCGGCTTTTCGACAAATATCGAGTTAAGCTACGAAAGAGGGTTCGCTACACACCTGATTTGCGATATTCCTTGACGAGATCTCCTATGCGATTTCTCCTATAATCAACTGCTTATAGATTATATCATGTTAGTAATTAAACCAAATCGAAGACTACCTATTAACACTTACATATTCAGCCACCATCCATAATGGCCCTGGAATTCATACCTTTTCCGAAATTGATGACTAGATCTAGATTTAGTCACTCCGATGATCCAAGCTTATCCAAATCAACACCCCACGCCTTGCTGCTCCTCCAACATATCTACTCCACCATAAAACCCATAAAAACAAATGAAGAAGCCGAATAAGGCTTATATCTCTAATCGGCTACCTCCCTAAACTATAGGGGTTTCGGCTTTTGTCAACAGTTACTATTGAAATCAATTTAGTGTACGAATACTTACCATAGTCTCTCTTCTTGAATCTGTTTAAAGCCTAGAAGATAAAGGGATTAGCCACCAAAAAGTGAAGGAAAACAGAGAGTTGCTGGTCAACAAGAAATCGGCACCATAGGTTTCGGCTTTTGTGACTTTTCGGCAAAAGTAAAGATAGAAGTAGTAGATGAACAGGAGGGAATAGTGAACAGGTTTCGGAAAAGAAAAGGAAGGAAAAGTGGATGGAAGGGTGGTGGTTTGGCTAGAGAAGAAGAAAGAAAAAAGAAGAAAAGAATAAAACTATGGTTTACAGAAGAAAACGGCACAGCTAAATTCCTAAATGCCAAAAATACTACCCTAACACCCCTCTGCCGAAATCCCCTCCCTAATCCCCTCTAATCGGCTAACTCTATCTCCCTGTCAAAACCCTAAAATCTCTTCCCTTATCCCTCATTAATCCATGCGTTTGACTGATTCAAACTCTCTCCCACAGAGTTCCATTCGTCTACAACTCCTGCATGCTCAAAGCATAAAAATTAACATCACCTTTGCCATCTCAAGGAATCGAACCCAGGTCTTCCCCCAACCACTTACACGCCACCTTTTTAGCTCCCTAGTGGCATCACTTAGCCACTTTACCAGAGGCTCTTTTGTGATACATTTTACCCACAATTTTTAATAAGACCACCTATCCAAATCCCGTAACTTCTTAAGTCCAAAATTCAAAAATTCTACCGGGTTTCAGCCAACACATGGTCCTTCCATAAGCCCATTTACACCCTCCAATTATGAATTTCACAACCAAATAAAAACTTTACCAAAATATCGAGAATCACAACAAAACCCGAAAATCAGGATATTACATATCAAGTGTTCATATATATATACTTTCTTATCACAATTCATCCTTTATCAAGGCATTACTCATGAGTTTATCGTACATACCTGTACTTACCCGTAGTATACCATCTGATCATACCTTCTTTAACATGCCCTCATTGGGACTTTCATCACCTCATCCATTACATTACCCGTTGAACACTCGAAATCCTATTGGATACATGAAAAAACTTGCACATAAGTGCCACATATACATATGTAGCAAAGCTACCTTGTAATATGTAACGCTCGCAACGGAGCTACTCACGGGCCTGCTTATATAAGCTATCGGTCAAGGTGTAACTACACGGGCTGCTCACACAAGCTATCAAGTATCCGACGCACTCAGGATTACCTAACCACCAGTAGAACATGCACAAGACCAGTGCCCAAAACCCAATTACATGTATCGCACCTCTCATGAACTCAGACCAACTTAGTGAGTTCAGATGCCACATAAATATCACAAACCTAGACCAACTCAATGAGTTCGGATTTCTAAATTCCTAGTGACATGTAACTTGTATCCTAAACTATGCCTAATGTTCGAATGGGATTCTTTCTCACGTGTACATAACGTCTGTGATGTCGTAGATAACGACCATAATATCATTCGTACTTGCAACACCATCATTAGGCATAACATACATAATAATAAAATATTTTCCACATAATATCAACACATCAAACATACTACATTGTCACATTATTTACACATGTACTTACCTCGGTACAAAATTATGATAAACGAGCCTATTCATCGAAAACTTTATTCTTCCCTCGATCAAGACCCGAATCACGTTTTTCTTGATCTATAATACCAAATTTAACTTGTTTAATAATCATATTGTTCAAATCGATTCATAATTCATACTTTAGAAAAATTACTCTTTTACCCCTAACTTTTCACTTATTTACAATTTAGTCCCTAGGCTCGTAAAATGAAATGCATGCAGTTTCTTTGTTACCCAAACCTAGCTGAATTTTCCTTGTATTCATAACAGCCCATATTTTCATCAAAATCAGATTTTTATCACTTATTCTACACCTTTTTCAATTTAGTCATTTTTAGTGGTTTTCATGAAAAATCATCTTTTAAAAGATGTTATCACACACCAAACTCTCATATTCCTCCATAAATCATCAAAATACATGCATGTCACACATGGGTAAATTTTCATAGATAAACCCTACATCAAAATGAGGGCGGAAATAGGTAAATCAAGCAATGAGGACTTCAAAAATGTAAAGAACATTAAAAACGGGCTTGGAAACACTTACTATTGAGCTTGAAAAGATGAACAAAACCCTAGCTATGACTCCTTGAGATTTTCAGCAATGGGAGAGGAAGATGGACACCAATTTTGACTTATTTTCCCTTTTTATTCTATTATTTACTAAATGACCAAAATGCCCTTAGGGCCTTTCTTTCAATTTTTTTCCTATACATGTCCATTTTTGTCCAAACTTTTAGAAATTGGTAAAATTTCTAATTAGGACCTTATAATTTATAATCTAAAGCAATTTTATGCTAAAAGATTCTAGAACACAATTTTTGCATCTTATTCAATTTGGTCCCTAAAATTCAATTAGACATTCTATGCATAGAATTTCTTCATGAAACTTTCACACAAGCTTGCATACATATCATGGACCTCATAATAGTCATAAAATCATTATTTCTATCTTGAGTTTGTGGTCTTGAAACCACTGTTCTGACTAGGCCCTAGTTCGGGATGTTACAAATTTGATGGCTCAAACTTCAATCACCGGAAGGACAAGATGTTGTTCCTTCTTATAGTTTTAATTATGGCGTACATTTTGGACCCAAACATACAACCCGTAGAGGATCCCGCCCCCAATGTAAAGCCCGAGGAAATTGTGAAAGTGGCCAAATTCAAGAAAAAGCGTGAAAAAAACAATTTCACATGTTGAGGACACATCCTCAACACCTTTTCTAACCAATTGTATAATCTCTACATGTCGATGTAATCCCTGATGCAAATATGGAAAACTCGTGAAGAGAAATACAATATTGAGTGACAAAGTACTAATAAATTTTTAATGATGAAGTATTTTGAATTCAAAATGTTCAATAGTATCCCAATTATGGACTAAGTCCAACTATAAGTCCTTGTAAGCAGGCTTCGTGACTTGAAAGTTGTTATTCCGAAATTGTTACAAGTCGAGGGCTATCATCTCAAAGTTGCCCTCATCTTGGAATAATTATCAAAAGAAACTTCTAAATATGGTAAAGGACTTCACCGTGGAAAAAATACTTAAGCATTTACAAATTGAAGAGGAAACTCGAAAACATGATGTGACGTAAGCAAGTCTAAGAACTCTCGAAATGGTAAGCGAAAGGCCACATCCGAGACTAAGGACGTGCAAGACAAAAAGAAAAAATCTTGCAATTGTTATAATTGCAATAAGAAAGGACACTACATTAAAGATTGCAAACTTCTCAAAAAGAAGTAAGATGTCACAACTTTCAAAGCCAATATGGTGGAGGACATGGACTTAGTGGCCATGGTTACATAAGGGATCGAGAGTTTGGAGATTGGTGTGATTACTGAACTCAACATAGCCATGATTGATAAGTCCTATAATTGGTGGCTCGACTCCGGAGCTACTGTCCATGTGTGTAATGATCGACAACAATTCAAGAGTTATGAACTAATGCCTAACCGTGAAGTACTTATGGACAACTATCAATCAGTTAAGGTGTTCAATCAAGGGATGTTGGAACTTAACTTCACATCTAGAAAGAAATTGACTTTGACCAATGTATTGCATGTTCCCGATGTGAGAAAGAATTTAGCATCCATGAGCCTTCTGTGTAACAAGGGGTTTAAGGTTATCTTGGAATCTGATTAGTCTTGCTTAAGGGTTATATATATGTAGGAAAAAGATATTGTAACAAGGGCATGTTCAAATTGAGCATTGATATGAATAAAGTTAATTATTCTACTTATATTGTTGAATCTTATCATTTGTGGCATACGCATTTAACTCATTTTAATTTTAAAAAATTACAATATATGAAAAAGAGTGGTTATATCAGTCTAAGTAATGATAAGCCTGTGGATAAATGTGAAGTTTATATTCAATCAAAAATTACCAAGAAGTCGTTTCCTAATAAGTGTGAAAGGAATTTGCAAGTGTTAAATTTAATCCAGTCGAATGTTTATGAATTAAATGATATTTTATCACTTTTATTGATAACTTCTCTATATTTACTTAAGTGTATCTCATGAGAATTAAAGACGAGGCTTTTGATTAAAGGTGCTCATGAGCCGGGTTCAGGCTGGGCCTAACAAAAATTTTAGGCCCGTTTGCTAGGCCCAACCCGATAAATAGGCCTAAAATTTTTCCTAAGCCCGGCCCGTCCGTATTAATTTTTTATATTATTTTTATATAATTTTTAAATATATTGATAATACATCAAAAATACTAAAAAATTAAAATAAATATTTTCCAACAAATTGAAAATAAATTTTAAAATAAATAACACTAAGATAGATGCAACTTAACAAGAAAATACCTCTAAAATAATAATAAAATTAACAATAAAATAAGTGTTATACAATATCCAACAATAACAACAAAATAGTAGTAACATAATAGTGAAGTGGTAGCAAAATAGGGAGAAAACAACAAAAAATAGCAAATTTTTTAATGCCTTACTTGAGGCCCGGCTCGTTTTTTAAATGGGCCTTATTTTCTTACCCAAGCCCATTTTTTGGCGTATATTTTTACCCAAACCCTCTCACTTTTCGGGCCGGCCTTTGGCCCCATGAATAAGTCTACTTTTGATATGTTTAAACGTTTTAAAAATGATGTTGAGAATTTATTTAGTAAGAAAATTAAAGTGTTTCATAGTGATAGAGGTGGTGAATATTTTTTAAATAAATTTAATGTATTTTGTGAGGAACAAAGTGTGGTACATGAATGTTCTGCTCCTTATACTTCGCAACAAAATGGTTTAGCGAAAAGAAAGAATCGTACTTTAATGGGTATAGTTAACTTGATATTGTTAAATGCTAAACTTCCATACAATTTATGGGGTGAAGCATTATTGACTATATGTTATATCTTTAATAGAATACCATTGAGAAAATTTAAGGTATCTCCATATGAGTTATGGAAGGGTCGTATGCCAAACTTAGATTATTTCAAAGTGTGGTGGTGCTTGGCTTACTATAGAGTTCTCAACCAATAGAGAATAAAGTTAGGACCAAAAGCCGCCAATGGTGTATTTGTTGGATATGCCCAACACTCTAAGGCTTATTGTGTTCTTAACTTAGTGTCAAATACGATAACTGAAACAAGAGATGTTGTATTCATTGAAAATAAAGTTTTCAATGATTCAACGGGTTTGAAAAAAGAATATTAACCAATGATATCAAGTGATCAAACCAATATAATTCTTTGTGACAATAAGGATATGGAGTCGAGGAAAAGTCAAAGATTGAGAAAAGTGAAGGACTTTGGTACCGATTTCATTTCCTCGCAATCTCTAGCATTCCTTATTGAGGGAAATAGAGAATCCGTAATTAAGAAAATCCCCATAATGTTTAATGTGGATGGTGATCCACAATCCTATGGTGAAGCCATGACTTTAGAGATGTGGAATTTTGGAAAAAGGCGATTAATAATGAAATGGATTCAATATTGTCCAACAATAATTGAATTCTAGTTGATCTTCCTCAAGGATCAAAGTCTATCGAGTGTAAATGGGTGTTTAAAAGGAAGAATACTCCAATAAGGGGTTCTCCAACCTTTAAGGCTAAGTTGTTGACTAAAGGATTTAGGCAAAATGAAGGCCTAGATTATTTTGACACCTATGCACTAGTGTCTAGGATGACCTCCATTCGAGTTCTTATGGCACTTGCATCTATCCATAAATTACATGTACATCAAATGGATGTTAAGACGACTTTTTTGAATGATGATATCAAAGAAGAAGTCTACATGGAGCAACTAGAAGGCTTTGTGCTTCCTAATAATGAAATGGTTTAAAACAAGCACCTAAACAGTGGCATGAGAAATTTGACTCGGTTATCTTGTAATATAGTTTTTTACATAATGGTGTAGATAAATGTACTTACACTAAATTCACTGATAGGTAGTTTTTTACATAATGGTGTACATAAATGTACTTACACTAAATTCGCTGATAGGTACAGTGTAATTATTTGTCTGTATGTAGACGATTTGTTGATTTTTGGGACGAACATGTAAGGTGTTAGTGAGACCAAAGAGTATCTAGCCTTGAATTTTAAGATGAAAGAACTTAACGAGGTAGATACAATTCCAGGTATAAAGGTGCAAAAGCATGAAAGAGGCTTTGCACTAAGCCAATCTCACTACAACGAGAAAGTATTGAAAAAATTCAAGGATTTGAACACTCCATATGATTCAAACTTCAAGTTAAATAAGAATAATAGCAAGTCTATAGTGCATCTTGAGTACACCAGCGCAATTGGAAGTCTAATGTATACAATGCATTGCACTAGACCCGATATCACATTTGTTGTGTGAAAATTAGCGAGATTTACAAATTTTCCTAGTATCAATCATTGGAAAAGAATTTGTAGGATTTTTGGCTATCTTAAAAAAGAATTGGGATTATTCTATAGTGATTATCTTATGGTACTAGAAGGTTACTCAGATGCAAGTTAGATTACAAGTCTAAGTGACAATAAGTCCACATTGGGATGGATTTTTACAATCAGAGGTAGAGTCATTAGTTGGGCATCCAAGAAACAAACTTGCATCTCCCAGTCAACTATGGAGGTTGAATTTATAGGATTGGCGGTTACTAGCATTGAAGCGAAATGGCTAAGAGATCTCTTGCTAGATATAAAGTTGTGACCACAACATAGGTTCACCATTTTCGTATATTGTGATAATGAATCAACCATGTCTCAAGCGTACAATAAGATGTACAATGGAAAGTCTAAACATATAAGTTTGAGACATGAGTATATAAGACAATTGATTAAAAACGGTGTGATAATTGTTACTTATGTTAAGTCGATTGATAATTTAGCGGATCAATTGACAAAAGTTTTGTCAAGGTATTTGGTTAAGAGTACCACCATTAAGATGGGATTAAAACCATTCTAATTGCGTCATTGATAATGGAAACCCTACCTTGTTCTAGCCAAAAGTTAGTTTCGAGGTTCTAAAGGTAATAACAAGTTATCGAATGATAACGTGCACTAAGAATCAAGATTTAGTGTTTATGTTTTAGAAGGATGAGTTTTACGAGATTTATGTTTTAGCCAAAACTCTTAATGGATGGACATCAATTGTCATGAAATCCAGTTATATGGACATGAAGAGGTGTCGCTTCAACGAGATTTTCTTTATGGTTTCTCTCGTACATGTTCATGAAATCGGATGAGCACATGGCCATAATGGTGCTAAATTAAATAAACTTTTACTCTAATACGTTATGATTATGTGTGAAATTTTTTCAGTATTGACTTTAAGAATGATGGTTCAAGCGACTAGCCACCATTCACTTTGTTGATACTTTGAGAGTTTGCACTGAAGGAAGGTTCAATCTGTGGATACCCTTCTTTATGCATAATCGTTGTGTACTTATTTTCTAGAATTAGCAATTTAGTAGGGGATTGTTGGAAATTGTACTTTGCAAATTAATTATTCAAGAGCACTATTCAGATTAAAAAGTGATGATTTATCATCCAATGGATACATTCCAAGAGACATGTTTCTTCGAAGAAGTATGTCCAACATGAAAGGTTGTGGTTTTTCAAAATAGTATCCATTGAGTGCATATAAATAGAAGGACTATGGTGCTCACAAAGTACATTACAAACAATCCAATTTCAAAAATTAGAGTAAGAGTTAGGGAATTCCTCGATTTTGCTAATTAAAGGAAATTCAAAAAGCTTCGTTGTATCCCGAGAAGCATTTGTCTTAACTCTCTAGCAATTTTGTATTGGGGCAAATAGTTCTCTTTGGAAAACATCACACGCACCTTGAAGTCTACTATTTCAAAAATTAGAGTAAGAGTTAGGGAATTCCTCGATTTTGCTAATTAAAGGAAATTCAAAAAGCTTCGTTGTATCCCGAGAGGCATTTGTCTTAACCCTCTAGCAATTTTGTATTGGGGCAAATAGTTCTCTTTGGAAAACGTCACCCGCACCTTAAAGTCTACTATTAAATTCTATAGTCTCTAGATCTATCGTCTCCACTCGATATCTCTAACATATATAATATTCTTTCTTGTACTTGTATTTAAATTGTTTGTAAAAAATTTAAAATATAAGATCTTATGTATTAGAAAATAAGATTCTTAATAAAAGGAATACTAATAAATTTATGAAAATAATTTTTTTTAGAAAAATATTAACAAGATTTTTTCTAAATAAAAAAATAAAAATTTTAAAAACATAAGTTTTGACAAATTTATTTAGAGAAAATTTCTACCATAATTGTAAGAAAACTAAAAAAAAACTATAACAAAATATAAAATTTCTACCGTCGGAGCTATATTGGGAACCCGTTCAAAGTCACGAACCAAACCCTCCATAGCTGCTTTCAACTCCATCAAGTTATCCAATTAACTACCCATCACCTCATCTGATGGCTTATCTTGTTGCCTACTCACCACATCTCTGACTTTCGGGTATGAAACTAGAGAAGCATTACTTGATTCACCAAAATTAAAAATCTTATTCGCCTTCATTGTAGCCAAATCAGACTTTTTCTTCTCCATTATATGCATTGCTTTATGCTTTCCCTGATTCAAATTTAGTGACACATTAATAAGCTGTACCACAAAATTTCCCCCACGGCCCTCAGCCTCCGTTGGTCCCATCTTAGACCCATCATCAGAGGTCTCTATCCCTTTTTCGGCTTTAACTCTTAACTTTGCCATTTTTGTGCCTCAAAACTTTAGCACCAACCTTTGGCCCAGCGCCTACCATCAAGACTTTCCCTTTAGCTCGCTATCCCACCTTAACTTCTTTAGGTTGGCTTTTAGTCACTTGAAACCCTAAATCCCCAATAGAACCCAACCCCTGATTCTGCTCCATCTTCCTCACTTCCTGCTCACAATCAATCTCGGCATTAACAATAGTGTGATTGTCTTCTTCAACTACTCCAAGCACCGCAAATCACGAACCCCCACAAAATTGCCAAAACCATCGTTCCTAACCACTCCTTTGAAATGACCTCTTCCCTTCCACCGTTCCACCAACATCCAAGGGCCAAAGGCCTCCTCCTCCACTCTCTATTGAATTCTTGACTTCTTCACAACCCAATCAAAACCCTATGTTTCTCCCTCTAACAATGCCAACTTAACCCCCGTGCAAAGGTCCACTCCATGACCACAATGTCCGCATTTGAAACAAATGTTTGGCAGGGACTCATACTCAACGCGTTGAAGACGGTCGTTAATCTTCACCTTCGACACTAGCGACTTCCTCAAATCAACATAAACCGCTAGCCGCGCAAAGCGTCCCCTGCGAACACAATCCATGTAAACATCCGAATTCACCACTGGGCCGACAGTTTGGCCAATAACCCTAAAAAGGTAGTTCGAATAGTACTTACCCCTTTGGTAGACCCGGAAGACGTATCCAAACAACTTGTGATTCAATCTCATTTTGAGCCATTGAAAAATCCGACGACCATGGCCGGATGATCAAGTAACGACCAAATATTACCAACGACTCTCCAACCAAAGCCCAAGTGTAGTTATCCTCATCCTAGAACCTAACCAGAAAGAAATCATTCTTAAGATCCATTAATTGGATCGAGCATCTTGGACTCCACAACAATGAAATCTTATTCAACGACGCATTGAATCCAATTCTTCCCCCTAACATTTTCACAAATGATTGTTCTAGACATTCTGCGTTCAATGTACTCTTGTATCCGATCAAAAAACGTGATCAATAGGACACCCTCGACAACCTCCGTGATCATATCGCCTTTAGTTAGAGCGAAATCTTGCTCCATTAAAGCGTTCTGCGCCGGCACCGGCGAGGCCCCTAATAGTGCTAATTTATACGACGCTCTAGGTACCTCCGATCCCTGAACCTTTTGTCCATTCCCATCCATTGTCGAGTCATCCGTGTCCGGTAATAACTCCGTCTTGGTACGGACCTTCTTCGTAGCTCGACTGACACCATTATTAGAACCCAAAGGATTTTCACCCACCGTGAACTCCACCGTAGGCAACGTAGTACTCAACATCTAAAAAAAAAGAAAAAACAAAAGATTAGTGAATATTAATATTACTTATTATTTTAAGGCTAAATCATTTACCAAATATTATGAATTTTTATTTATTCTAATATCAACTATGATTTTCTTAAAATTTAATTTATCAATTATTATATATTTTTTTAAATTTATTGTTTGTGAAATCTTAAGAATTTGAAAATTGTTTTATATATGTTAATTTAATAAAAATTAATTATTAAATGCAATAATCTCAAGCACCGCGCGAATACGTAAACTAATATTAATATATATTATATTACAAAGTACACAATTAATTATTAAAACAATGTTATGTGTCTTCATCAAATTCTGACAAGTGGCAACCTTCATGATTTGACACGTCAGCAAATTACCAATGTTAAATATGTGGACCTGTAATGTACTTGTTTTTATTAATTATTATTAATATTTTCTATTTTACATATTATTTTATGTTATTTTGAAATACAATCACTTGATTTTTTTCACTATGTTTTATATCAATGAAATATGACTGTGTTGTTATAGAATAGAACACAACATTGTATATTCTGTAATAGCAGCACAGTTAGAAATACAAATGATACATTTATTTAAGAGTATGAATAGAAGAAAAGAGGGGAGGAAATAATAAAGAAAATTTTAGATAAAGCTAGATATGAAATTATGAATCATCCACGCCCACTTTTCTGTATTTCATTAATTAAATTCTGTATATTCCGTTGTTTTAATGTTTTGAAATATTTCATGTTAAGGTGATTAGATTTTTTTAAAATTCCTATGAAGGACCCTTTCCAAATATGATATATTTGTCCTTCAAGTCCTTGTTTTTCTAATGTTTATGTTGTATCAAATTATTTCTTCTTAACTATGTAAACAGCATTTGAAATAAAATTTGTATTTTGATTTACACATTAAGCTAACATTCACTTACATGGCCAATTCTATATTTAAGCCCTTTTGCTATTTGGAGATTCTAGTATTCAAGTCCTTCGGTTTTGCTTTCCATTTAATCAAATCATTTTACTTTTATTTCAAATTCTTTTAGGTACCGTTTGGGAATTATATGATTTATAAATTCATCAGTTCCAACTTCTTTGTTTGGAAATTACCATATTTGAAATCCAAGATTTTAAATTAATTCAAATTCATTATTTGGATAATTGAAATTTAGCTTTAGATTTCAACTAATTCTTTTGAAAATATATTTTTTTTAAATTTAAATATTTAAGAGGATTTCGAACATTATTGTTTGAATTACACTGGACTAGCTAGTTGAATCGATAATTGACCAGAGTACCTGGAGAAAGGCTTTAGATTGTTTTACTCAAGAATTAGTATGGATTGGTTGATTGAGGGGTTCAACTAATTTTTTTATTTTTAAATATTTTCATTCTTATGATTTTTTTAATGATTTATTTAATAGAATTGAACGGGTCGATTAAGCTGATTGTACCAATCAAATTGATCGAATCTATTGGACAAGCAAATCGATGGCCTAATCAATTCGATCACCAGTTCGGTTACGAAAATTTTGATTTTGAATGAAAAAAATGTCTTTTCCACTTTGTTATGAACAATTTAGGATAAGATTGATTGTTTCTATATATATTAGTTCACAGAGGTCTTTTTTTTTTAATTGTGCATTGGCCAATAAAACGTAACTTTTTATTTTTATAATTTTTTTTAAAATATTAGAAAGAACTCTCAACTTGAATTAAATGCGTGAACCTCCGTCACTGTTTTCATAATTAGACTAGACCAGTCAGTCTGGTCGATTGCATAAAAACTGACTGGTTACTAGTTTGGAATAAGGGATTAGATTAGCTAACTTGTGAACTGATTGAATCGATTGAATTGAGCGAACCATTGATGGAATTAATTTTATCTATTTCTAAATATTTTTTTTTCTAATCATTTTTCACTCGAATCAATTGAACTGGTTGAATCGATGACCTAAAAATTAATTATTATAAATAAAATAAATTTATTTATATTTAGATTTTGAAGGAAGTGTGAAAGAAGAGTAAACAAAAAAATTCTCATGTTTTATTTTTAAAAAAAATCTCATGATTTTTTTAATAACTTTGGATTTTAAAATTTAAAATTTAATTTTTATAAAATTGTACGTAAATTTAAATCTAACTTTTTTATTTGTTATCAAAACAAAGAATTTGAATTCAATTTTTTTTTACTGAAAACATGGTTTTGAAACAGAAGACTACGGATTCTATCCGTTTCAATATAGTTTTTAAAATATGATGTTTCATTTTTGTAATTGCTTAATTTGACGTTATTTTTATAAATAAAATATCATCACTATTTTCACCTAGTTGGAAGCAATAAAGAGAATAAAAGTAATTACACCATTTAATAAAAAAATACAGGAAATTACATCATTTTAACTTTCGGTGTCCTTTCAATGTGTAAAGTTATTTGCTTTCTTCTTTTTCAACCAAAGATTAGCAATAAAAGAAAATGGAAACGGAAACAATTTTACTGGATTTAATCGAAATCAAATGTCAGCCTATGGAAAATAAAAAAATTCAGAATTTGATATTAAGGGTATGATTGTTTCACAGAAAATAATTTTTAGAAAATGATCTTTGGAAAATGATTTATTTTTTTTGAAAAAGTTAATATTTTTCGGTGTTTGGATGAATTTATGTAAATTATTTTTTGTTGTTTGACAAATTTCTTAAAAATATTTCACAAAAGTTGTTTTCAATGAAATAAACATGAGATTTTTTTATTTTTTCATTGTTTAATTGAGTCTATTTTATATCTATAACTTTATATTTTACATTGTTTTTGCATATATTAAAAATATTTTGTTAAATTCAGGTTCATTACAACGTCATTTTTTTTAGTTACATGACTACCGAGTGTTTTTTTTTATTTAAAAATCAACAAAATTGACAAAAAAAAAATAATAACGTCAACAATTGGACTTGATTTTCAAATCTAAAAAGTAAAGGGATTAAATTCTTGAAAATAAAAGTACGAAGACTAAATTATAAATTTGTAAAGAGTACATAGACTTACGACACATTTTAACATTTATACTACAAAATATTTATTATTAATACATTTATAATTGTAATAAATATTTATTATTAAAATATTAATATTAATATTGAATGTTTTCAATAATATGTGAAGAATATTTATTTAAAATTATTATTCTTAAAATTTATTATTAAAATAAAATTGAAATATTTAATAATTTATTAAAATAATACCTTATATTAATTATTTATTTTATGACTAAATATAAATAATTAAATATTTATGTTTAATAATATTAAAAAATATAATATTTATATTAATATATTAGTATTTTTAAATATTTTTAAAAAATAAAAATAAAATTTATTATCAATATAACAATATTAAGCTTGATTTAAGTTAATTTTTATATAAAAATAAAAATATCTATAGAGGAGCTCTTTTTCGAAAAATAACTTACACTTTCAAAAGGGTAAATCATTTTACAAGAAAAAGGGTTTATTTTATGTTGACCCGTAAGTTATTTTCCGTTAACCAAATTGTTTTCTATTAAAAAAACACAGGAAAATAAAGAAAATATTTTTCATAAAACCTTTTACATATAAACAAATGAACCCTAAATGATTATTACAACTTAAAAGAATGTAAACAAATGTTTCTGTAACACCCCTAACCCGTATCCGTCGCCGAAATAGGGTTACGGAGCATTGCCATAAAAACGTAACTTAAAATTATTCATTTCCAAACATTTCATAAATCATAGCATAATTCATTCAAACACATTCATATCATCCCTTATTTGAGCCCTCGAGGCCTTAAAAACACTTTAGAAACGATTCGGGACTACATCGAAAACAAATAAAACCTTAAAGAAAAAGACAGAAAATTTTATACTGCAGGGGTCACACGCCCTTGTGGCTAGGCCGTGCGCCTCACACAGCTGAGACACACGCTCGTGTCTCAAGCTATGTAACATTAGAAATAGGGACACATGATTGTGTCCCAACCGGTGTCCGTGCTTGTGTAACTCTCTGATTAGGTCACACAGCTACACGCTTGTGTGCCAAGCCGTGTAACTCTCATAAATGGCATTAAACGCTTGTGTGTCAGGGCATGTTCTAGGCCGTGTAACTACCTGACTTGCAACCCTTTAAAACCTACAGGGGACACACGGTTGTGTCGCATGTCGTGTGTCACACATGGCTGGGACCACACTTTCGTATCTTAGGCCATGTGGACATGAAATAGGCAAAAAAAAATCCCTTTCATTCACCCATTTCAAGCATATACCTAAGTACACTTGAACACATGACCAAGGCTTTAAAGCATACTCAAAACCTGCATAAAAAGACCAATACGATAGGCTAATAATCCATATGTAACCTTCCAAACCCGACCTAGACATTATGGCTAGATTGAGAAGGCTACATTAGCCACCGAAATGGCTAAGCTAACTTATGTTACTTTTGAAGACTTTAAATAAACTCATTTTAGAGAAAACTATAGTTGTACCTTAAGTTAGCTTAAAAGTATTCATTCATTAGGTCGTGTATGCTTAGGATTCATTTTATTGTTGATAGAGTTGTTTTAGAAAAATCGTTTGCTTGTCGCTCTTCTTTAAAAAAAAAAAAACTCGATGTTAAACTATTGCAGTGGAAAAACCATATTTCAAGTCATTTTGGAAAATTAGTTGCCTTATCGATTTTTTTTTTCAAAAATAGTTCATTTGCAATGTAATGGAAACTAGGGAACAATATCAAATTTTACTTAAGCCCGATACAATGCATTATTCGGTTATTATGCTTGAGTAATTCATACATACAAAAATTCCCAAAAGAAAAGTTACCAAGCCACAGACCAGAAATAATTAAAATTTACAAGCCAAAACCAATAAAGACTTAATAATACTTAATTAAAAAACAATAATAATCCGAGGTCCAAGTTGATTCTCCGAATGCCGAGTCTGGTCTTAATTTTGAGGTTTACCTGCAAAGTTGAACACTATTGGGGGGTGAGCTTATGAAAAACTATGAGTTATGTATGTTAAATGATGTATATTGATTGGTAATACCTTGTAACCCTATTCTGATGGTGAATACGGGTGAGGGGTGTTACAGAATAAATCATCAATACGGGGTAGTGGATATTTATTCTTGATCGTAACTTTGTTAAGCTGACGGTAATCTATACACAATCTCATCGATCCGTCCTTTTTCTTAACAAACAGAATCGGTGCAGCCCAATGTGAAAAACTAGGTCAAGCAAAACCCCTATTTGTCAACTCTTGCAGCTGTGCTTTCAACTCTTTCAATTCGATAGGAGCCATTCTGTAAGGTGCTATCGATATCGATGATGTTTTTGATACAAGTTCTATAGCAAATTCAACCTCTCTGATCTATGTTAATGCAAGTAACTTCTCTGGAAACACATCGGGACACTCGCAAACCATTGACACTGATTCAAGCTTCGATTTAGACACTTTAGTATCCAATACGTAAGTAAGGTAAGCATTACAACCTTTTCTCACATATTTCTACATCGACATAGGTGATATAACAATAGGCAATCCACTTAGATTATCTGATTCAATATGAAACGTCTCACCGTTCTAACATTTTAATACGATAAGCTTTTATCTATAGTTTACAAAAACATCATACAGAGTTAGCCAATCTATACCCAAAATTACATCAAACGGTAGTAACATCAAATCAGCTATAAAACTGTAACCCCGAGTCATCAAAAGACAATTCTTTCAGACTTTATTAACTAGCACATACTGACTTAAGGGGTTCGATACCCTAACCATGAATTCAGTGGACTCACCAGGTAAATTCTTACTAGACACTAAATTTGTGCACACATGAGAATAAGTTGAACCCGGATCAATCAAAATAGTAACATCAATATCATAAATAGAGAAAGTATCGGTAATAACATCTGACGCAGAAGCATCCTCGCGAGCGCGAATAGCATAAGCCCTAGCTGGTGCTCGTGTCTCGAATCTCACAGTAGAATCTTTTGTAACTCCATGGTTACCACTCACATTTCCAAGATTACGAGGTGGTCTACCTCTCACAGCTATGTTGCTCGGTCTTGTAGTTTGAACTTTTTCTTTCTTGGATTTCTCTGGGCAATCTTTAAGATAGTGGTCTAAGGAGCCACACCTGAAAGACGCTCCACTCTTTACTCGACACTCACCATAATGTGGTTTGCTACAGTGTTTACACTCGAGTCTCGCATCTCTGACACTACCCACACTCGTTACAGATGTAGCCTGAGGTTTAGGGCTGGAGCGTCAGGACCTTTGTCTCTACTAGAATATCCCATAGAAGTAGTAAAACATTTGTGATGTTCTTTTGATTTCTTTGATATTGATTGATAGGACTTCCTAGTCGATCTCTTTCTTGAGTTTCTAGCTTCAAAATCAATACGTGTTTTCTCTTTACTCAATTCTTCGGCTTTGTGTGCCTAGTCAACCAGTACAATGAACTCTTTCAGCTCAAGAATTCCAACCAAAACCTTAATGTCTTCATTTAACCCTTTCTTAAATCTTTTACACATAGTGGTCTCAGTTGAAATACACTCCCAGGCATATTTGCTCAATCTGAAAAATTCTCGTTCGTACTCTGATACAGTCATAGACCCTATTTAAGCTTTAGAAATTCTTTACGTTTCTAATCCAGAAACCTCTGACTAATATATTTCTTTCAGAACTCGATTTGGAAATATTCCCAGGTGATCCGCTCTCTCGGCACAACTAAAGTCAACGTGTTCCACCAATGATACGCTGAATCTTTTAGTAACAATATCGCACATTTGACACATTCAACTGTTGTACAGGATAGCTGATCAAAAATCCTGATTGTATTCTCTAACTAGAATCCAGCTCTCTCATGATCATCTTTAGTAGTAGTCGAAATTCTTCAGCCCCATACTTACGAATCTTATCGACAGACGACTTACTAATTCGAATTGGTTCCAAACCTTGACGAATAACGAGAACTGGTATTTGAGCAGCAGGGTTGTTGAATAGCCGGGTTCGTCCATACAAACTCGATAAACCATTCATTCATCATCTAGAAGAAGGATTTCTTAGCCTCTCCTCTGCGGCGCTTAGATACGGGCCTTTCACTGCTTGAAGCTTCTCCGTGAATAGAGGCTTAAGCATTGCTCTCAACTTCATCGGAATCAGCTCGGTTGGATGTTATTGCTATATGAAAATATGTTTTAAAACAGTCAGGAGATATCACACTATCAGAGGTTACATAATGGCATCTATAGCTAGACTCATACACACCACGTTTAGTCTAAGAATCGACTAAATCGTAGCTCTGATACCAATAAATGTAACGCCCCTAATCTGTATTTGTCACTGAAATAGGGTTACGGAGTATTATCAAAGTTTACAATACAAAAAAAATTCAAACATTTCATAACATATCAAAAACCAATCAAAATCATTCATATTGTCCCATATACGAGCCCTCGAGGCCCAAAATATGCATTAGAAACAAGTTGAGACTAAATAAAAAACTCATAGAATTTTATTGAAAAATGTTGAAAATTTTCAAAGCTGCAAGGGTCACATGGCTGTGTGGGTATTCAAAATAAGGACACACGACCTTGTCCCAGTCTGTGTCCATGCCCATGTAACTCATTGACTTGGGCTACACGGCCAAGCTACACATTCGTGTGCTAGGCCATGTACCCTTCGAAGCAACCTCACACGCCTATGTGCTAAGCCGTGTAACAACCTGACTTGCAACCTTTGAAAACTACAGGGGAAATACGGCCGTGTCACTTGGCTGTGTGTCACACACGATTGAGACACACGCCCATGTGGACGAAAATAGGCAATTTTACAAGCCATATTTCTCACCCAATTTGGCATCAACCTACACTCAACATTGTGCATATAAACAAGCCATATTAAAGCATCCAAAACAAGCAAAATCAAGCCTCAAACATGTAGTATATTCACATACAACCAATATGTCCTTAGGCACCTCAAATGACAATTCATAAACATGTGCAAATATAAACAAAATTTGATCATTTAACCAACAAAGGCTTAACCAAAACTAAGCTATATTATGCCACTTGATTCACTCTTTAAAAACATATCAAAATGTAACATATATGAAATACAAAAACTAGCTCCAAATGGTTATATAATTTACATATAACTTGTGCACTAAAAGCACTAAATAAATCATTCAAACAAGTACCAATTCACAACCATTCAAGGCTTAAACAAAATGCATATTCAAACCAAATGGTCATATCCATAGCCAAAACACATAGGCTAACATTAGCCAAAATAACCTATACATGCCATTATAACCAAAATTAAACAAACCGAATGTACCAAAAGAGTCGATGGATAGTGTGATATAGCTCTGATAAGCTTCCAACCCAAACGAGCTTCTAAATCACTATAAAACATAGAAATTACACAGAGTAAGCATTTAAGCTTAGTAAGTTCGCATAACATAGAATTTAACTTACCATTTATTCACATATAAGATAAGTAAACAAAGCATATCCCAACATATATCGGTCAAATGCCTAAGCACATATACATCAACCATGTTAGTCATGTAAACACATATATAAACCAAGTCATGGATGAGGTCAACAATTAATCAAATTCCATATACTTGTATCATCCATTTCATATACCTATATACCATGTAATATAATTTTACATGTAATTCATATGTATACTTGTAATAGTTCGTATCAGACTCATGTCTTATCATATCATAACATTATCGGTTGAATCATTTAGAGTATCGCTGGATACTCGGGATAGCTCACACATAGTGTGCTAAATTATAATCTATCAATTCCTGTACATGTATGCTCATACAAGCTATGAATCGGTATGCTCTCACGAGTTGCAAATCGGTAAGCTCCTACGAGCTGAGAATCAGTAAGCTCTTACGAGCTCCAATTTGTAAGTTCTTACGAGCTGCAATCGGTAAGCTCTTACAAGTTGAGAATTGGTATGCTCTCATGAGCTGTAAATTGGTAAGCTCATACGAGCTGTGGCGTGTTCGCAACACATGCAGGACCCCAACCAAATTGTAACCTTAATGGTATGTCATTTGTATCCTACAAATTCTTAAGGTTTAAACGGGACTTCGTAATCAATAGACATCGTCGGATATGTGATCGGTATTTATACATGGAAATTATACAAATCACACACATATAATTTAATTAAAACATATAAATACTCAATTTAGTTACATGAACTTACCTTGACGAGTATACGTAGATACGGAGGCGATTAATCCAAGATTTTCTCTTTGTCTCGATCTAACTCTGTACGAAGTTTGACTGAATCTATACGAATAAATATAACTCAATTTAATATATTTCTCATTCAAATTAGTCCAACACATAATTTTGGAAAAATTACCATTTTGCCCCTATGTTTTTAATTCTTTGCAATTTAGACCTTAGGCTCGAAAAATGAAATTCATGCAAATTTTCCCTTACCCAGGCCTAGCTGATTTTTATACATGCTTATAACAGCCAACATATTTCACAAATTCACAAATTCTACCATGAATTTGTCACATTATTCAATTTAGCCCCTAATTGATAATTTCATCAAAAATTCTTTTACAAAAGTTGTTTATCCAACAACAACCATTCATTTTCTATCATCAAACTTCAAAACTCATATATATTCATCAATGGTAAAACCCTAATAGTTTAATAGTTTCACAAATTAGTCCTTGCGCTAGCTAGATTAAGCTACAACGATCATAGAAACATAAAAATCATTAAAATAGATTAAAAAAATCATACCTAATTAAAGAAAAAAGGATGGATGAATGAAGTTTTAGCCATGGATTCCTTTTGTTTGAACATCCGGTTGAAGAAAGGAAAATAAAGATGAAAGCTTTAAATTGTTTTTTTATCATTAATTTACTTATCTACTATTTTACCATTAAAAACATTCATATTTACACCAAATGCTAAGCCAACATCCTCCACTATCTCATTAATGGGCTAATTACCATATAAGGACTTCCATTTTAAAGCCCTATAGCTATTTAATACTTTTATCTATTGAAACTCAACTTTTGCAATTTACACGATTTAGTCATTTTTATCAAATTGAACATGTAAACGGTAAAAGTTCTTAACGAAATTTTTATACGGTAATACTATCATGTTGTAGACCATAAAATAATAATAAAATAAATTTTTTGACTTCGGATTTGTGGTCCCAAAACCATTGTTCCGATTTTAATGAAAATAGGCTGTTACATGTAAAGTAAAGGAAGATAACTATGTAAGCAATGGTTGCTTAGTAAGCCTGTAAAAACTTTAAACATAATATTCCATTTCAATATTGAACTTTATAGAATAAATATAAACGTATACCAATGCCATAAGATTCATAAAACTACATAACCATCAACTCACAAATGGGTAAGTCTCTCAACATCACATATACTTTTCATTCATAGCATAATATGATTTTATAAGTTGTATTAAATAATCATCAACCTTTTCATAAGACTATGAACCATTATACTTACTTACTTACCGTTCCATTCTAAGTGTTTAGCATAAGTCTAAACAACATTATCAATTCATGAGTTAGTGTACTTATACACGATATAGGTAAATTCGTCCATAACATAAGTAGATTTCTCATATATAAGTACATCATTTAATTTATCAATCTCCTTTTACATATAACATCATGTTACATAGAAGATCATCCATAATATATAAAATTTACCATTTATGAACATAACCTTATATTTAATAAAATTACCGTATCATCATATTATATCCCATTTATGAACTTACCGTTTCATTCACTTTTTTCACTCGTTTTATTTGCATAGTACAAAGCAGAAGCATAAGCATTAACCATAACCACAAGCTTGGCACAATCTTAAACATCATCATCATTACACAAGTTAGTGCATTTATACATTACTCTTTTGGGTTCAACCGCATGTAAGCCAATTCATGGGAAAATACATCATTTGGTTGATACAACCTATTCATGAACATAAGCATATTTCCATTGAAGTTTACCATTTTAGTCCTTTTCATTAACACATGATATAGTTTATTTGAACACTTACTATTCCTTTTCTTTCATTTATGCATGATATAGTTCATATAATATTTGATTTAGAGTTATCGGAGTATAACTAGGGGCACAGAATGCAACCAGGGGTACCGAAGTAAAAACAGGGGCACATAAGCACAATCAAGGGTACCGAACTACAAATAGGGGCACGTAAGTGCAATCAAGGGTACTGAAATACAAACAAGGGCACATAAGTGCAACCAGGGGTACCGAAGTACAAACAGGGGCACATAAGTGCAATCATTCAATAATTAACTATGGGCATTTAATTAAAGAACTATATTATAAAAATTCAAGTAGAAATTTATTTATCTATTGAAACACTATGAACTTACTGGCTAAATTAAAGCACTGACTAAATACAGGGGCTATTTAGTAATTTTCTCTTCTCCTTGATTTTCCACTCGTTCTTGATCTAAATTAATAATTGCATTCAATTCATTAATTTAGATAGTAAAACCAATTCATTTAATGCAATTTAGTCATTTTTGACATTTTTACAAAATTACCCTTAACTTTTCATTTTTATTCAATTTAGTCCCTATATCCTAATCATGCAAATAAACCAATTTTGTTGAAAATTCATACTAGCCGAATGCTAATAGCATACATAATAGCCCACATTTGTAACAATTTCACACCAAGTCCTTGTATTTTTTACTATTTCAATAATTTAATCCCTAATCGTTAAATTGATCAAAATCACTTACCAAAATACTTATAAATAAAAATAATACTTCAAATTCATCATTTAACATCTAAAATCACAAAGATTTATCAATGGAAACATTCAAAATCTTTAACAGTTTCAAAAATAAAGGTACGGGCTAGCTGAACCTAGTTGCAACGATTTCAAAAACATAAAATTTACGAAAAATCAACAAATAAATCACTTACATGCATCCATTTTTATCTAGTTGAACCTCAAGCTATTTTAATGGAGGTTTCTCACTTCAACATTTCGGTGCTAAAGAATAATGAAGATGATGTCTTTTGATTTTATTATTTTAACATATTTTATTATTAAATCAATATTATATTAAAGTAGTTTTTCACCTAATTGAACACACAACTGTCCACTCTTTACTAAAAGATCTAACTACCTTTTAAATTCTCCAAAAATCTTTAATTAATCATTTTAACTAATAATAATCAATAGTGATTAACTTCAACGTCTTTTATGATTTAGTCATTGTTCATTAATTAACCATCCAAATGTTAAAATTTCTTAATGAAACTTTAATACAACCTTAGTAACACTTATTTATGACTCAATTTATAGAAATGAGGTCCCAGTACCTCATTTTCTAAAACCACTTGAACCTAATTAATCATTCATATAACATAAATTACCATATCAAAAATCTTTTAAAAACTATATTTGACTTGTAAATATTAAATAATAATATTTACGAACTTACTCGTCGGATTTGTGGTCTCGAAACCACTATTTTTGACACTAGTGAAAAATGGGTTGTTACATCAAACACCACGAAGTGACACTTTTCCCAATTCAACACAAGATTTGCAAATAGTCTTCAAATATATCAACAAACACCGAGAAATCACCCATAAAGATTTAGAGGAATTTCTCACCATGTTTGAAAATATTGCCATCATGCAATGCTAAAAAGTTGCAGGGGCATTGCATAATCCAAATGGCATTATTTGAAATGCAAAAGTTCCATACGAATATGTGAATGTGGTCTTCTCTTAATCAGCAGGAGCTATGGCAATCTAATTGTACCCTAAGTATCCACCCAAAAAGCAGTAGAAGGCTTTCCCCGCTAGTCTATCCAACATTTGATTGATAAATGGTAGGGGAAATATTCCTTCCTTGTTGCTTTGTTGATTTTCTGATAGTACGAGTGGGAATAAATTTGTTACTATCGTTGCTTACCATAGTGATGCCCTCTTTTTTAGGTACACATTGAACAGAACTCACCCAAGAACTATAAGAAATTGGTTATATGATTCCAACATCCAGCTATTTGATAATCTCCTTTTGCACAACTTTCTTCATGATAGGATTCAATCTTCTCTACTGCTTAATAGATTTGCCATGGGAATTCTCCAGTATTATATTGTGCATGCAAATTATTGGACTGATTTCCTTAATATCTACAATTGACCACCCCAAGGCTTTCTTAAATTTCCTTAAACTTCTAATAATTGAGCCTCTTGATCTATTGTGAACTCAGTAGAGATAACTACTGGAAATATATTGTTATCTCCCAAATATGTGTACTTCAAATGTACTGGAAAGGGCTTCAATTCCAGCCTAGGAGGGTCTTCTATGGATGATCGAAGAGGTTTAAAAGAATGGTTGGATAGATTTAATGATTCAAAACTTCTTCTTGATCCAGTTCCAATTTGCTAAACTTTCATTAGTTTATCAGGATCTGTAATGTAACATCCCGAATTAGGGTCTAGTCAAAACAATGGTTTTGAGACCACAAACCTGAAATAGAAATAATTATTTTATGATTATTTGATGGTTCATGATAAGATTGCATGTTTGTGTGAAATTTGCATGAAGAAATTTTATGCCAAAGTGTCCAATTTGAAGTTAGGGACTAAATTGAATAAGTTGCAAAATATGTGTTCTAGAAGCTTCAAGCATGAAATTGAATTGGATTGTAAATTAGAAGGTCTTAAATAGAAATTTGACCAATTTCTATAATTTTGGACAAAAATGGGCATGAATAGGAAAAATTAGAAAGAAAGGCTTAAAGGGCATTTTTGTCATTTGGTAAATAAAACAATAAAAAGGGAAAATCAAGACAAAATTTGCTCATCTTTCTCATTCCATAGCTGAAACTTGGAGGAGCACCATAGCTAGGGTTTTTCAACTTTTCAAGATTAATAGTAAGTCAACCCTAGCCCTGTTTTTAATGTTCTTTGCATTTTTGAGATCTTTGAAGCATGATTTAGCTATTTCTACCCTTTATTTGAACTAGGGTCTATGTTAAAAAAATTATTCATGTGTGTCATACATGTATTTTGATTATTAATGGAGGAATATTGAAGTTTGGTGTTAAATGAATATATTTTTCTAAGTGATTTTTTCATGAAAACACCAAAAAAAGGACTTATTTGTAAAACATGGGTGTTAAAAATGTGATTTGATAAAAAAATGTGGGCTGTTATAAGAGGGAATATGAATCAGCTAGGCTTGGGTAATAAAGAAATTGGACACATTTCATTTTATGAGCTTAGGGACCAAAGTGTAAATATGTGAAAGTTTAGAGGCAAAATTGTAATTTTTTCAAAGTATGATTTATGGACTGATTTGAATAATGTGATAATTAAATAAGTGAAATTTTCTATTATAGATCAAGAAAAACGAAGTCCGGACCTAAACCAAGGGAAGAACAAGGTTGCGGACTAAATCGAATAGTTAGCTACATTTTTGTACCGAGGTAAGTTTGTGTGTAATTGATACATCATTTTATTATAAATTTAACACTTAATGTTGCATGAATTTTATATTTGCCTTTGTGAGTGTTATTGATAATGTCTGACAAAGATTTGAGGTGATGAAAACCGGTTAAACCTTAGGAATACGTAGGGTATAAATATTATGACCTTTGGGTTGATAAGACCCCGTATAAGACCATAACTGGGATATGGCATCGGCATCATTCTGTGATTCCATGTAAGACCATGTCTGGGACATGGCATTGGCATCGATATGAGAACATCGTGTAAAACCATATGTAACATCTCGATTTAGGGTCTAGTCAAAATAGTGGTTTCAAGACCACAAATCAGACATAAGAAAATTTATTTTTATTATATTTTTATGGTCTACAATTTCACGGGATGATTTCATGAAAATTTTGTTAGAAAATTTTGACGTTTGGGCACTCAATTTGGTCAAAAGGACTAAATTGTAAAAAGTGCAAAACTTGAGTTCTAGAAGCTAGAGGTGTCTAATTGCTATGAAATTTTAAATTGGAGGTCCTTATATGGTAATTAGACCATTGGTTAATTGTTTAGACAAAAATGGACATGAAATAGGTGAAATAGAATATTTTTAAGTTAGGGGCATTTTGGTCATTTAGTAATTAAAATGAATTAAAAACAAAATTAAAAGCCAATTTTTGTCCATCTTTCAGATATGGCTGAAAATTGCATGGAGAAACCATGGCTAGGGTTTTCCAAGCTTCCAAGCTCGATTGTAAGTCCGTTCTTGCCCCGTTTTTAATTATTTGTACGTTTTTGAAATCATCGTAACAAGATCTAGCTATTTCTACCATTTATTTGAGCTAGGGTTGATGTTTAAAAATTTACCCATGTGCTACATGTGTGTATTTTGATGTTTAAGGGAGGAATATGAATGTTTGTTGTGTGCTAAACAACTTTTACTAAGTAGTTTTTGGTGAAAACGCTAAAAGGACTAATTTGTAAAAGTTATAAAATTTATCATAAAAGTGTGATTTAGTGGAAATTGTGGGCTTCTATAGTTATTAAAATGATTTTCCTAGGCTTAAAGTATAAAGAAATTGAATAAATTTTTTTTTACGAGCCTAGGGGCAAAAATGTAAATATGATAAAGTTTAGGGGCAAAAACATAATTTTTCCATAATATGATTTTTGGGTCATAATGAATAATGTGACTAATAAGTGAGCTAAATGTGATATTTTAGATCAAAGAAAACAAGATTCGGGCCTAAAACGGGGGAAAAACAAATATTTGACGGTTAGGTCGTTTTCACCATTTTTGGTATTGAGGTAAGTTTGTATGAAAATAATGCAGCGTGTTATTTTTATTATATGTTTAACGCTTAAATAAACATGAAAATGTGTTGATTCTATTGTTGTGTTGTATTGAATGTGCAATGTACAAATATTGAATTGTATGAAAATGTCGATAATCCAGAAATTGAGTGAAAAGAGTTATAATCTGTTCGAATACTAAATTCCGATAGATAAGTTATTTCTCACGTGAAATGGGATCCTGCATGTGTTACAGAAAGGATTTAGCCCGGACGAGTAATCCATTAATCTCAGTGTAGTAAAGATTTAGTCCGAACGGGTAATCCTAAAACGAGCCTATCGATCATATGTTTCAATTAGGATTTAGTCTGGACTGGTAATCCTAATTGAATGGATTTAGCCTGGACTGGTAATCCAGATTAGACTTTGTAGGGAATTTTTTGTCACGAAGAGGATTTAACCTAGACTGGTAATCCGAAAAAGCCCTTATAGTACACGACATAGCTAGAATTTAGCCTAGACTGGTAATTCTACTGTAAAAGATGTGGCTTGAGAGTGTACCAAAAGGGTACTACTGAATATGAATTGACGGTTAGTAAATTGTACATCTAGAGTGTACTAAATGATGAAATATCCATCGGGAATTCAATGATTCAATGGATAAAGTATATGTAAATGACTTGATAAATATGAATTTGAATGTGTACATGATATAATGAGCTCATCTATGCATATTGATATACAATAGACTAACTTGTTCATTGAGTGTAGGTATTTAGTAAAAATTACCTTTTATCGATGGAATGTATGGTTGAGTATAACCATGAGAAATAACGACTTTTATATTGAGCTCTATTGTGTAAATGAGTATGGGATCCATGAAATGGTGAGTTCATGATTAGTTGGAAACGATTTTATGATAGTTATCATTGTATTGCACTAAAACAGTTTTGGACAGCAGCAGTAGTCCAACTTTGAAAATCCATAAAATATTGTGGAAGTCGAATTAGCCCCTAAATAAAATATCAAATTCAATCTTATTGAGTCTAGTCTTAATTGGAGAGACAATATAAGCAAAAGAATTTCATATTATGAGATATTTTAACTTTCGTGAGATAGGGTCAAAATGATTTCGGATTCCACTATTTTGACTTTTGAAAATTATTAAAAATTGTATGAAAATAATTATGGATTAGAATTCATATGACTAAATCCTTAATGATTCTAATTTCAAGAGAAATAGACGGGAATATTATCCGAATCCCATACTATGAGAAAATTAATTTTTAGTAAAGAAAGGTCAAAGCTGTCAAATAGCAGAATAGGGGTAACTTTAAAGAATAAACTGTATTGGCTAGACCAAAAATTCTGAAAATTTTATGGTAATAAGATATCTTAGTCTAGTTTAAGGAAAATTTATCGAATCTTAATTTGGAGTTCCGTAGCTCAAGATATAAATGATTTAGTAGCTATGACTTGAGAAAACAACTTGACCAGAACATAAGTAAAAGTGTAATTATGATTGTATTACCTTGATAAGCATGTTGACATATTGCTTATTATTTTCAATGGACTTACTAAGCTATAAAGCTTACTCCCTCCTTTCCATTTCTTTAATGTTGTCAGGTTAGCTTGGGGTTGGAAATCGTCGAAGGCAGCATGGCACTATCAAATTATCAATTTGGGGTATTAATAAACCTTAAGTGTTTTCAAGTAAGTGGCATGTATAGAGACTTAGTCTTTTGATATATGTGTTTCATGTTTTTTTTCCAAATGAATTGGCTTATAATGATTCAATTGTATATAGCAATGAGATGTGGCTTATATTGATTATTGGGTTGTAACTGTAACAGTCTGATTTAGACCCTAATCGGAACGATGGTTTTGAAACCACAAATCCGAGTCAGTAAAATATTTAATTTTTTTGTGTTTATTATATGTGAATTTGCATGTGTGAAAATTTCGTACGAAAATTTGATTGTTTGTGTGATTAATTTGATAAAAGGACTTAATCGAAAAAGTTGAAAACTTGATAGTTTAAATCATAAAGGTTGATTTGATAGTGGCTTTTTAATATAGAGTATTAATGTTGCAAATGATCCATTAATTTAGTGATGGCCGAATATACCATAAAATACATGTTTATGTTATTATATTTATAAAGTTAAATAAGTAAAATATGATAAAAGTTAACATATAATATATTAAAACATAAAAAAATAATAAAACCAAGCATTCATACTTTGTAATTGCCGAAAATAAAAGAAGGAAGAAAAGGAAAAAGAACCTAGGTATTCGGCCATTGTTGATCCAATTTTAAGGTATGTTTTGTTTCGGTTTTTGATAATTTTTATGTTTTGAGATTGTTGCTTCGAGTACTACTCGACCCATGCTTGAATTTTTTTATTTTTGTGAATATTTTGAGATATGCCATTTATGAATATTTGTGTTTTGTGATGTTGTTGATAAATTATGAAAGATATGTTTTGGATTAATATGTTTTGTATTGGGGTTTTTGATGATTTTGAGTAAATAGGAGTAAATTGAAAAAAATAATAAATTGAAGGACTAAAATGCAAAATAAATGAAATATATGGATTAGTATGGGAATAAGGAAGATTCGGCCCTACTATGATGTAATGAGATTTTGAGTATTTTGTGTTTTATACAATTAGGACTAATTTATAAAAAGTATAAAATATTAGAGGTAAAATGGTAATTTGCCCATTTTTGTGTTGTTGGATTAAATTGAATGAAATTGTGTTTAAATGAGGTTAATTTGAAATTATATAGATCAAGAACAAAGGAAACCGGACTTGGATTGGGGAAAAACAAAAATAGTCGAATAGCCGAATTGTAACATCCGTCGATATCTAAGGTAAGTCTTTAAGCAATTAAAAATGATTTATTTTGAACTAAAATGATTTACTATGATGAATCAAATTGCATAATGTATTAGTTGTTAGCCAAATGAAATATGTAAATAAATTAATGTGATTAAGTTGTATTTGAATGATATCAAAACCTCTGAAAATGTGTATTTGTTACATAGAATATTATACGATTTGATATATGTAAAATGTTGTGGAACAATTTTTTGTATTTATGATATTCGGGCTTTGAGCCTAGCAAGCCTTGAGCTGGTGACTTTGATCGGGCTTTGTGCCTAGCAGGCTTAGTGCTGGTGAATAAATATCAGACCTTGAGTCTTGCAAGCCTTGTGTCGGTGTGAGATTCAGGCTTATGCCTAGTAGGTTTTATACCGGTGATTTGTTTTCAAGTCTATGATTATGAGAATTCAAATTTATTGTGGATATTGAGCAAGTGAAATTGAGCTAAATTGCATTGTATATGTTAGGCCAAAAAGGTAAGTACGTACACGTGAGCTTATATTGAATTTGAATATTCGATTATATGTGAAGTTGTCTTATATGTGCATATTCGGCCATAAGTGATGTTATATTAAATTTGAACTATAAGTTATATGTGATGTTTTATTTATCTTTTAAATTCAGTCACATGTGAATATATAATGAATCTTGTGAATTTGGCCATACATGTAAATGAATATGTGATGAAATATTTGATCTTGTATAATCGGCTTATAGGAAATATTTATGTGGTGATATATACTTGATTGTGAATATTCGGCTAAGGTATTTCATTAAGATGAAGTATAACATTAAGAATATAATTTGGTTAGTTTGAATGTTTTAATTATTTATTAAATTGTTTAATTTGCTTGAGACTTACTAAGCTAAGTTAGCTTACCCTGTGTGTTTTGTTACTCTATTATATAGATTTTTGGCTGTAAATTACGAGCTCGGGGATCGTTATCGAAATCATCCACACTATTGTCAACTTTTGGTATTTCTAAAGGTCTATTTTAAAACTTTTGGCATGTATAGGCTAATTCGTATTTTGTTTGACTTTGAATATGTATAACTTTAGCCATGCGAAAATGACCTAATTTCCATGATAGATTTGTTCATACTTGGATATGATTTGAACTTACTTTTAGTTGACATGGTATATATATTATATGTGAATGAAGTATGTGATATATGTGGTATGTTTAAAAAGGGTTTATTGATGTTAGATTTGAAAGTGGATTGATGTAATGATCACATATATATATTATGAAATAATTATTTGTTTCGGTTAGGTTTTTGGTTGAATAAAATATATTGGAATGATGAGTTTAGAATATGTAACTTTTATGAGGTTTATTCATGTTTTCATGTGTGAATATATATTTATTTGCAATATAATAAAGTTGAAAATAATATAATAATAAGGACTTGCTTATTCGGTTAATAAATGTAAATTTACCAAATGAATAGTATTTTTTATAATAATATGATTGATAATGGTTTATTTAGTTTTGTTTATAATGTTAAGCATGTTTAATGTAAATTTGGAAATGCATGGAATGAAACATACATATGTTCGAATATGCATAGGTTAGTTTAGTTCGGTTTGGAAAATGTATGAGTTTTATAATTGGTTTTGAGGTTAAATAATGGTTAAATATTGGGATTGTTTTGTTTAATAAGACTTATAAACGAAACATTGATAAATGACCATTTGAATAGTGATTTTATGTAATAGTTTACTATGGAAATTATATACATTTTTTCAAAAATGATAATTATGTGTACGCATATATATTTATGTATATATTTTGTGAATTTGAATGATGGCTTGGTAAATTATGAAAGTATAAGTGTATGTATATATTTGCTAATGAATAAATGATTCATGATAATGAAATCTGTTTGAAATTGTGAAAGTTCAAAATTTTGTTTTTTTTACTGTAATGCTTTGTAACCCTAGTCTAGCGATGGATACGGGTTAGGGGTGTTACAGCAACCGTATTATATGTGCATGCACAGGTTTAAAAGTTTCATGTGATGTGAGTATGTGACTTGATATGGTGTGCAATGTCTTAGAAAAGTATGTTATTCTACGAATGTGAAATATGTTGGTATGTTATAAAGTTATGAGTTAGCCTTGAATATGAATATTTGATAATTAAGTTGAAATCTTTTGGTATGATGGTAACCATGGTATAAAAGTATAGCTGATATCATAATAGACAAGGCCAAATGAGTGGGAATTGGTGTGTTTAATTTAGTATAAAATGAGTATGTAAAACACATTTATCATGACATGAAAATGCTATGTTTGTGGCCTAATTAAAGATGTTTAATCATTAAATGGATGCCATGTTATATGTCCTTGATGTTGTATAAGTGTGTGAGGGATTAAGGTTGACCAAGGCTTGGAAAATAGCCTAAGTGTTGGCCACACGGACAGAGACACGGCCGTGTGGAAGACACAGCCTAGCACACGAGTGTGTGTCTTGGCTGTGTGACCTTAAAATATTGCTGACGTCATAAACAGAGAGTTACACGGGCTGAGGACACGGGCGTGTCCGAGCCACACAGGTGTGTGTGACCACACAGCCTACTCACACGGGCGTGTGACTCTCCAAAACTAGAAAATTTTCTAAGTGTTGTAAAAAGATCGTAAGTTTTTTGTTTAGTCCCGAACCACCCCTATGTATGTTTTGGGCCTCGTAAGCCCGTATAAGGGACATTATGAATATGAATGAATGTTTTTTTTATTTAATTTGAACGGAAATTTTTTATGGCTCGATTTTACATAGTTGTGTACATTTAAGTCTGATAATGTCTCGTACCCTGTCCCGGCCTTAGACTCGGGTAAGGGATGTTACACTCATAGCTGGGCTATCACATGACATTGGCATCGATATGAGAACATCGTGTAAGACCATATATGGGCTATCGGCTTTGATATGTGTGATCCCATGTAAGACCATGTCTGGGACATGACATTGGCATTGATATGAGAACATCGTGTAAGACCATAGCTGGGCTATCGGCTTTGATATGTGTGATCCCATGTAAGACCATGTCTGGGACATGGCATTGGCATCAATAAGTGGTCCTATGTAAGACCATATCCGGATTATAGCATTGACACCCTACTATGTGAATATGATTTCCTAAGTATCCTTTAGTATTCCAAGTGGTTCAACGGGTAGTCCAAGGATTTGTCAAAGAATTGATGAGGTATGATCATGTTGAATGAGTACAGGTATGTACGCCAAGCTTGTAGTTATCGAGATTACGAAATGATTAAACATTGGTAAGATGAGAATGAAGGAAATTATGATCTTGATTTCTATTATACATTATATAAATCAAACAAGATAGGAAATGACTACAGTGATTGTTGAGAATAAGATGAATTAAATCATGTTATGTATGTGTATGAAAATGCATATTTTTACTACTTATTATTTACATGCAAGCTTACTAAGCTCTATGCTTACTCCCTCTCTTTTCCATTTTCTTATAGTGTCGCCAAGCTAGCTCGGGGATCAAAGGACATCGGAAGCTCGGTCACACTATTAATTGGAACCTTTTGGGTATAGTTTGTCTCATTATTTTGAGTATGGCATGTATAGGAACTTGGTTATTTTGCTATATGTCATATTTGTTTAGCCAAAGTGTTGGCTATTGAAGGTGTTATGATTCATTTTGTATAAGGCCATGAGATATGACTCACAATGTTTATTGGGTTGTAAACCTATTCATCATGCATATATGTGTTAATTCCATTATAATGTGGCTATAGCCTGTTGATGGTTGAATGATGATGGCTACTATGTGTGTGTTGGTAAAATGGAGTCTTAATTTAGTATAATGTGATGAGAGGTTGTCATGCAGCTGCTAGGTTCATGAATGTTTAAGTACCTTTTGAGCCATGATTGTGTTATGAAAATAAGAGTGGCAATGGGCTTAAAAAATAGCCTTAAATTTGTCTACACGGGTAGACAGACGGGTGTGTGTCTAGACCGTGTGTGACACACGGCTTGCCCCATGGGCGTGTGTTCTCGTCATGTGTCCCCTACACCCTAATCAATATAAAACAAAATACCTAGTAGAAAACATACGTGTAGAGACACAGTTGTGTGTCTCAGCCATGTGGAGGACACGGCTTAAGCACACGGGCGTGTGACTTGGCCGTGTGACTCTAATTGTATGATGACATCATAGTCAGAGAGTTACACGGGTTGAGGACACGGGCATGTCCCAAGCCACACGGGCATGTGTGACCACACGGCCTACCCACACTAGTGTGTGACTCTCTAAAACAAGAAAATTTTCTAAGTGTCGAAAAGATTTTGAAAGCTCTCGGTTTAGTCCTGAACCATTTCTGATGTATGTTTTGGGTCTCATAGGCCATTATAAGGGACAATTTGCATGAGATTGGAAAGTTTAAATTTGGGGCAAAAGTTTTATGGCCCGGCTTTGTGTGAATGTTTATGTTTTAGTTCGGTAACACCTCGAACCCTATCCCAGCATCGGATACGGGTAAGGTGTATTACATTTAGTGATATCGGAGCTATAGTTTAGTCAATTCTCATACTAACGTAGCACGTGTACAAGTTAACTATACATGCCATACATATATTGTGATGGTGTGACAACTCCTGACAATTTTCAATTGTGTTTTCATATTGTAAATGGATCCCGATCAAGCTATGACAGATGACGTAGAAAGTAATGCACCAGCTCCTATTGAAGGGGCGGTGCCAACTAATAGCCGACCTCCTACGGTTAGCTAGGAAGGAGGAGAAGGGGCTCGGGAAGCCTTTTGCCACATGATGGATACTTGGTATATGGAGTTCGTTTAAGCGAACCCGAACACTCAACCCCTCCACCCTACCTATTCCTTAGCCTATCCCAGTGGCACCCCGTGATATAGATTTTATGAGACTAAATAGACCTCCGGTGGATAAAATTAGAAAGCAATGAGATGAGGAGTTCCGAGCTAGCGTTAATGATGATCCAGAACGAGCAGAGTTTTGGCTCAAAAATATCATCTAGGGTTTTGAGGAATTGTTATGCACACCAGAAGAGTGCATGGCATGTGTTGTATCACTGCTTAAAGATTCGGCTTACCACTGGTGAAAGACACTTGTCTCGATGGTACCAAGGGAGAGGGTGACATGGGAATTTTTCTAAGAGGAGTTTTGGAAAAAGTATATCAGTCAGAGATTTATGGATCAGAAAAGAAAAGAGTTTCTTGAATTGAAGCAAGGTAAAATAACTGTAATTGAATACGAGCGTGAGTTTGTGAGACTCAGCAAATACACTTAGAAATGTGTGTTGACCGAAGATATTATGTGAAAGAGGTTTGAGGATGAATTAAATGAAGACATTCAGATGTTTATTGGTATGCTTGAGCTGAAATAGTTTGTTGTACTCGTTGAAAAAACTTGTAAGGCTAAGGAATTGGCCAAAGAGAAGAGAAAGATTGAGTCTGTAGCTAAAGACTCAAAGAAATGGTCTATGAGCAAGTCATTTTAGTCCACATCGAAGAAGTAAAGGGATTTCTATTTTCATCATGCTTCTGTTGGGGATCTGAACAGAAATAGAGATAAATAGTATTTGGGTACTAAGGCCCAGACCACCTCGATTGCTAGTGTTGGTACTGCTCGACCAAGTACACCGGAGTGTCCACTATGCGGTAGACATCACCCTAGTGGGTGTCGAGGGAGTGATAGGACCTGTTTCAAGTGTGGTTCCCCAGACCACTTTATTAGAGAGTGCCCCGAGATGGCAGAAAAGGAGAGATACCAAAATGTAAGATCGGGTAACACTGCTAGTTGAGGCAGACTGCAGAAAAATCTGGGTAATAGAGCGAGTAGCAAGGGTGGCCCTAAGGAGCCTGTTGTGAGACCTGAGGGTAGAGCTCCTACAAGGATGTACGCCATTCATGCTCACAAAGAGGCTTCATCTCTAGATGTGATTATGGGTACATTTTTTTATCTATAATGCTACTGTTATTGCTTTGATTGATCTAGGATCTACCTATTCCTATATTTGTATGAAATTGGTTTCTAGTATAAGTATGCTTGTTGAACCAACAGAATTTGTGATAAAAGTGTCAAACCCATTAGGCAAATATGTGGTAGTTGATAAAGTATGTAAGAATTGTCCTTTGATGATTAGAGGTCACTATTTTCTGGCTAACCTTATGTTTTTTTCCGTTTAATGAGTTTGAAGTAATTCTTGGTATGGATTGGTTAAATGCTCATGATGTAGTAGTAAATTGTAGGAGAAAATTTATTGAATCGAAATGTTAAAATGGTGATATTCTCCGGGTTGAGTCAAATGAATTGGATAGCTTGCCTGTAGTGATTTCTTCTGTGCCCGCTTAGAAGTGTATAAGAAAAGGTTTCTAAGCTTATCTTGCTTTTGTGCTGAATAAAAAAGAGTCGGAGTTGAAGATTGAGTCAGTAACGGTAGTTTGTGAGTATCCAAACATGTTTCGAAAAGGGTTGTCCAGATTACCTCCAAATAGGGAAGTTGAATTTAGTATTGATCTTGTTCCTGGTACGACACCTATTTCTATTACTCCGTATAGGATTGCTCCGACCGAATTAATGGAGTTAAAAGCTCAGCTGCAAGAGTTGACAGATAAAGGTTTTGCAAAACCTAGTTACTCACCGTGGGGTGCACCAATTTTATTTGTTAAAAAGAAAGATGGTTCAATGAGGCTAAGTATCGATTATCGACAACTCAACAAGGTGACGATAAAGAATAAGTACCCCTTACCGAGGATAGATGATTTATTTGACCAATTGAAAGGAGCCATAATATTTTCTAAGATAGATTTGAGGTCAAATTATTATCAGTTGAGGGTTAAGGACTCGAATGTGCCAAAAACTGCATTTCGGACGAGGTATGGTCACTATGAATTTTTAGTGATGCCTTTTGGTTTGAAGAATGCTCCCGTGGTTTTCATGGATTTAATGAACTAAATTTTTTGACCTTATTTGCATAAATTTTTTGTGGTGTTTATCGATGATATCCTCATTTATTCTCGTGATGAATCTGAACATGCCGATCATCTAAGGACTATTTTGCAAACCTTAAGAGATAAGCAACTGTATACTAAGTTTAGGAAAAGTGAGTTATGGCTTAGAGAAGTCAGATTTTTGGGGCATATTGTGTCGGATGAAGGGATCCAAGTTGATCCAAGTAAGATTTCAGCCATTGTTGATTGGAAACCATTGAGAAACGTATCCAAGGTTAGAAGCTTTTTGGGCTTAGTCGGCTATTACCAAAGGTTTGTTAAAGGATTTTCTATGATTGCCTCTCCGGTGACAAAATTGTTGCAAAAAGATATCAAGTACGAATGGTCAAAAAAGTGTCAATAGAGTTTTGAGAAATTAAAAGCATTGTTCACTCAGGCTCCGGTATTAGTGCAACTCGAGCCGGGAAAAGAATTTTTGGTTTATTGTGATGCATCCTTAAATGGATTGGGTTGTGTTCTTATGCAAGAAGGAAAAGTGATAGCCTATACCTCAAGGCAATTGAAACCACATGGTAAAAATTATCCAACACATGATTTGGAGCTAGCCGCCATTGTGTTTGCGTTAAAGATTTGGAGACATCACTTGTATGGCGAGAAGTGTCGGGTATTCACCGATCACAAAAGTCTAAAGTACTTGATGACTCAAAAAGATTTGAATTTAATGCAACAGAGGTGGCTAGAGTTGATAAAAGATTATGATTTGGTGATTGACTATCACCCGGGCAAGGCAAACGTGGTCGCCGATACCTTGAGTAGGAAATCCTTATTTGCCTTGAGAGCTATGAATACTCAGTTGACTGTGTCTGATTATGGTTCGATACTAGCAAAGTTGAGAGCTAGACCGACGTTTTTCCAAGAGATCTGTGAAGCTCAAAAAGGCGATAGTGATTTGCAAACCAAGAGAGCTCATTGTGAGTCGGGTGTTGAATTAGATTTTCGAATTGGTTCAGATGGTTGTTTGATGTTCCAGGATAAGGTTTGTGTACCTAGAGATGACGAACTTATTGGGAAAATTCTTCACGAGGCACATAGTAGTTATATGTCAATCCATCCGGGTAGCACCAAGATGTATAATGACTTGAAGAGGTTGTATTGGTGGTCGGTATAAAAAGGGACATCTCAAAATTTATTTCGAAATGCTTAATTTGTCAGTAAGTGAAAGCCAAGCACCAAGTACCTTCGGGTTTACTTCAGCTTGTGATGGTTCTCGAGTGGAAATAGGACCAGATTACTATGGATTTCGTGACGGGATTACCATTGACCCCGAGAAAGAAAGATATAGTTTGGGTTGTAGTTGATCGATTAACGTAATCGGCTCATTTTATTCTAATACGTACTAACAACTCACTCAATAAGCTAGCCGAGTTGTATGTTTCTGAAATTGTGAGACTTTATGGAGTACCTTTGTCGATTATTTCGGATAGGGATCCAAGATTCACATCACGATTCTGGAAAAAGCTACAAGAAGCTTTAGGTACAAAATTGAATTTTAGTACCGCTTTTCATCCACAAATTGACGGTCAATCAGAAAGGGTAATTTAGATTCTTGAAGATATGTTATGATGTTGTGTTGTTGAGTTCTAAGGCAGTTGGGAGAAGTATTTACCATTGGTAGAATTGCCTACAACAATAGTTTTCAGCCGAGCTTGAAAATGGTGCCTTATGAGGCATTGTATGGGCATAAGTGCCGAACACCATTATATTAGACTAAACTCAAAGGGAAATAGATTCATGGGGTCGACCTAGTCAGAGAAACCAAAGAAAAAGTAAAGGTGATTCGAGATTGCTTGAAAGCGGCTTTGGATAGACAGAAATCCTACGCTGATTTAAAACAAAAAGAAATTGAGTTTCAAGTCGGTGATAAGGTATTTCTAAAAGTGTCCCCGTGGAAAAAAGTTCTTAGATTTGGTAGGAAAGAGAAATTGAGCCCGCATTTCATTGGACCATATGAGGTGACTGAAAGAATAGGACCATCCGAGTTGGAAAAGATTTATGATGTGTTCCACGTGTCTATGTTGCGCCGTTACCATTCTGATCCTTCACACGTGATTTCACCTACGGAGGTGGAGATACGACTGGATATGTCTTATGGTGAGGAACTGATTAAAATTTTAGCTCGAGAGATCAAACAATTAAGAAATAAAAGTATTTCCCTTGTAAAAGTGTTATGGCAATGACATGGGGTTGAAGAAGCCACATGGGAACCCGAGGAAACGATGAAAAGACAATACCCAAGTCTTTTTACCGGTAAGATTTTCGAGGATCAAAATCTCTAAGGGGCAGAGTTGTAACATCCTGAATTAGGGTCTAGTCAGAACAGTGGTTTTGAGAGCACAAATACAAAATAGAAATAATTATTTTATGATTATTTGATGGTCCATGATAAGATTGTATGTTTGTGTGAAATTTTCATGAAGAAATTTTAGGCCTAAAGTGTCCAATTTGAAGTTAGGGACTAAATTGAATAAGTTGCAAAATATGTGTTCTAGAAGCTTCAAGCATGAGATTGCATTGGATTGTAAACTAGAAGGTCTTAAATAGCAATTTGACCAATTCTTATAATTTTGGACAAAAATGGCCATGAATAGGAAAAATTAGAAAGAAAGGCTTAAAGGGCATTTTTGTCATTTGGTAAATAAAAAAATAAAAAGGGAAAATCAAGACAAAATTTGCTCATCTTTCTCATGCCATAGTCGAAACTTGGAGGAGCACCATAGCTAGGGTTTTTCAACTTTTCAAGCTTAATAGTAAGTCAACCCTAGCTATTTCTACCCTTTATTTGCATTTTTAATGTTCTTTGCATTTTTGATGTTCTACCTTAGCTTAATAGTAAGTCGAAACATGTTTTAATGTTCTTTGCATTTTTGAAATCCTTGAAGCATGATTTAGTTATTTATACCCTTTATTTGAACTAGGGTTTATGTTCAAAAATTTACCCATGTGTGTCATGCACGTATTTTGATGATTAATGGAGGAATATGGAAGTTTGGTGTTAAATGAACATCTTTTTCTAAGTGATTTTTGTAAGAGTATGCCCAAAGATCAATCATGAGATGGTTGTAATAGCATACTTGATTTACCATGTTTATTAATATAAGACGTTTCCATTATTATTTCAGTTTCTTTTTGTGTGTATAAATAAACTATTTTATAATAATGTCCTGAGAATAATATGGTTGTTCTTAAACGATCCTTAGTCAAGTATTATTGTTGACTAGGACAACAATAATGCTTTAAGACTAACATGTAGTTGATTGATGATAAAGAGTTTTTATTGATATGGAGTGTCAAAATCAACGCATGAATATGTGTGTTAGAGAACAACATATTGAACTGACCCGCTATGAGTATGTTTCTTAGATTATTATGTAATTGTCACAACATTACTCATAGTGATTAATATGTATATGATCCTCAAACTTGAGATCATCATTATCCCAACATCGTGAGTTGTATATTTTGATACAGTCAAATGTACACTGTAACTGGTTGTTCTATAAAGGTTGATGTTTGATATACCACAATCTATGTAGAGGGATATGGTTGATCAATATATAATAAGTCCCTCCTACATAATGGGAGTAATATCTTAGGCCACTTGATTGAGTGAGACTAGAAATGCATAGCCATGCTCAAATAAGTTGATATGAGATGTCATACTTATTTGTATATCATAGTCTACTCAAGATATCAAGAAACATGAGATTGACTATGCAAGTGTGACTATTCCATGACTTGTGTTCATTCCAGAGACAAAGGACTTAAGGATTAATGCATGAAAGGTAAATCACAAAAGGTTATGTCGAATCATGACTTCTTGTAACTTAGGTAGAAATAATGCATTACTAGATGCCACTCATTGTATGTAACATTAGAAACGTTCTAGTATTACTGTTAACATTACAAGAGCCTATAGGGTCACACCATATGGTGGAGATGATCGGAATAAAACATAGTTGGTATTGTGTGTGGTTGTCACATGAATTAAATTAATTATAGAATTAATTTAATTGGGCAATCAAATATCGAACATATTATATGTACAAGGATGTTTTACACATAATGAGAACATAATTCTATTAATATAATTATTATATTTATTTATTTTAAATTTTGTGAATTAAGATTCGATATAAATATACCAATTTAAAAAGAGAGTTATACAAGGATTAAAAACTACTCTGAAAACCTGGTTTTGTGGTCTAGCAGCTGTCAAGAAAAGAAATCTCTCAAAAACAGTTTTGGGAATTTCTTCCGTTCATTGTCAATTGGGTGGATTACGTAGAGGTCGGCATCTGAAAAGTTGCGACTTGGTTCGATAGCGGTTTTGAATTCTCGTTCCTGAGGCATCGCTGTCTACTCAGATTGAAGTTTTGGTAATTTCAAAACCATCATTATAACAACTTTTCACCGATTCTTTCCTTACACATGGATCCATGGTTTGAATTGCCGAAATTTTATTTTTCCATTGCGCCTTAGGGTCACTGACATTCCAACAATTTCTTCATGAAAACATAAAAAAGGACTTGTCTGTAAAACATGGGTGTTAAAAATGTGATTTGATGAAAAATGTGGGCTGTTATAATAGGGAATATGAATCAGCTAGGCTTGGGTAACAAAGAAGTTGGACAGATTTCATTTTACGAGTTTAGGGACCAAAGTGTAAATTTGTGAAAGTTTAGGGGGAAATTGTAATTTTTCCAAAGTATGATTTATGGACTGATTTGAATAATGTGATAATTAAATAAGTGAAATTTACTATTATAGATCAAGAAAAACGAAGTCCAGACCTAAACCGAGGGAAGAACAAGGTTGTAGACTAAATCGAATAGTTAGCTACATTTTTGTACCGAGGTAAGTTTGTGTTAATTGATACAACATTTTATTATACATTTAACACTTAATGTTGCATGAATTGTATATTTGCCTTTGTGAGTATTATTGATAATGTCCGACAAAGATTTGAGGCGATGGAAGCTGGTTGAACCTTAGGAATACGTAGGGTATAAATATTATGACCTTTGGGTTGATGAGATCCCATATAAGACCATATCTGGGATATGGCATCGGCATCGTTATGTGATCCCATGTAAGACCATGTCTGGGAAATGGCATTGGCATCGATATGAGAACATCGTGTAAGACCATAGCTGGGCTATCAGCTTCGATATGTGTGATCCTATGTAAGACCATAGCTGGGCTATCGGCTTCGATATGTGTGATCCCATGTAAGACCATGACTGGGACATGGCATTGGCATCGATATGAGAACATCGTGTAAGACCATAGCTGGGCTACTAGCTTCAATATGTGTGATCCCATGTAAGACCATGTCTGGGACATGGTATTGGCATCGATAAGTGGTCCTATGTAAGACCATATCCCGAATATGGCATTGACACCCTACTATATGGATATGATTTCCTAAGTATCCCTTAGTATTCCAAGTGGTTCAACGGGCAGTCTAAGGATTTGTCAAAGAATTGACGAGGTATGATCATGTTGAAAGAGTACAGGTATGTACACCAAGCTTGTAGTTATCAAGATTACGAATTGATTAAACCTTGGTAAGATGAGAATGAAGGAAATTATGATCTTGATTTCTATTGTACATTATATAACTCGAACAAGATAGGAAATTACAATGATTGTTGAGAATAAGATAAATTAAATTATGTTATGTATGTGAATGAAAATGTATATTTTTACTCTTTATTATTTACATGCAAGCTTACTAAGCTCTATGCTTACTCCCTTTCTTTTCCATTTTCTTATAGTGTCGACAAGCTAGCTCGGGGATCAAAGGATGTCGGAGGCTCGGTCACACTATCAATTGGAACCTTTTGGGTATAGTTAGTCTCATTATTTTGAGTATGGCATGTATAGGAACTTGGCTATTTTGTTATATGTCATATTTGTTTAGCCAAAGTGTTGGCTATTGAGGGTGTTATGCTTCATTTTGTATAAGGCCATGAGATATGGCTCACAATGATTATTGGGTTGTAAACCTATTCATCTATGCATGTATGTGCCAATTCCATTATAATGTGGCTATTGGTTGTTGATGGTTGAATGATGATGGCTATTATGTGTGTGTTGGTAAAATAGAGTCTTAATTTAGTATAATATGATGAGAAGTTGTCATGCATGAGCTAGGTTCATGAATGTTTAAGTACCTTTGGAGCCATGATTGTGTTGTACAAATAAGGGTGGGAATTGGCTTAGAAAATAGCCTTAAATTTGTCCACACGGGTATACAGACGGGCGTGTGTCTAGACCATATGTGACACACGGCTTGCCCCATGGTCGTGTGTTCTGGCCGTGTGTCCCTTGCACCATGGTCGTGTGTTCTGGCCGTGTGTCCCTTGCACCCTAATTAATGTAAAACAAAATGCCTAGTAGTAAACACACGGGCAGACCATGGCCGTGTGTCTCAGCCATGTGGAAGACATGGCCTTAGAACATGGGCTTGTACCCAGGCCGTGTGAAGTCTACACTTAATTTCGAGAATTTGATTCGCCACACGGCTTAAGCACATAGGCGTGTGACTTGGCTATGTGACTCTAATTTTATGATGACGTCATTGTCAGAGAGTTACACGGGCTAAGGACAGGAGCATGTCCTAAGCCACACGGGCGTCTGTGACCACATGACCTACCCACATGGGCGTGTGACTCTCCAAAATAAGAGAATTTTCTAAGTGTCGAAAAGATTTTGAAAGCTCTCAGTTTAGCCCCGAACTGTTTTTGATGTATGTTTTGGGCCTTGTATGCCTTTATAAGGGATAATTTACATGTGATTGGGAAGTTTTAAATTTGGGGCGAAATTTTTATGGCCCTACTTTGTGTGAATGTTTATGTTTTAGTTTGGTAAATCCTCGAACCCTGTCCCGACGTCGAATACGGGTAAGGGGTGTTACATGTAATCATGTCTGCATCAATTAACTCATATACATCTGCAACATTTTTTGAATTGTTAGAACAAAAATCTTCAATTTTTTCTTCTACTGCTGTATCAATAATCTCAATAGCATGGCATTCTTCATCAGTATTTGCACACTTCATAGCATTAAAGCAATTAAAAGTTAACTGTTGATCATTAACTCCTATAGTTAATTCACATTTTTGGACATGAATTAATATTCTACGTATTGCTAAGAAAGGTCTCCCAAGTATAATTGGTACCTTTTTATCAGCCTCACGTTCCAGAATAATAAAATCTACTAGAAAAAATAAATTTCTCAACTCTTACCAGTACGTTTTCGATTTTACCTTCTAAATGTGCATAAGATCTATCATCTAACTGTAGTGTGACAATTGTGGGTTTCACCTTTCCAATTCCAAACTTCCTAAAAATAGAGATAGGCATTAGATTTATGCTTGCACCCAAATCATATAATGCTTTGCCTACATAATGATTGCCAATAGAGCAAGGTATAGTAAAACTTCCTGTATCCTTTAGTTTTGGTGGAATTTGTTTCTGAGCATTGCTTTGCACCCTTCAATGAGAGCAATAGTTTCAAATTCTCCTAACCTTCACTACTTTGACAAAATATCTTTCATGAACTTCACGTAGTTAGGCATTTACTCCAACGCTTCCACCAATGGTATATTAATATGTAATTGTTTCAGGACCTCCAAAAATTTCTTGAATTAAACATCTTGCTTGGATTTTTGGAACTGCTGAGGAAAAGGTGGTGGTGGCCTTCCTTCCATTTGTCTAAACTGTTTTGCCATAGGATTTTTATCAACAATACAAGTTGCATCTACTTTAGCATTTTTCTAGTTGCTCTTTTCCTTTGTTGCTTGCTCCCCTACTAATTTTGAATTATTTTCATTTGCAAAAGATGAAATTCCTTCTTCAGTAATGGTGTCATTCACAACTCTTGGTAGGTGAGTACCACTTCGAAGTGTAATGGCTTTGCACTATTTCTTCCCTTGAGATCGAGAACTCTTAGTGTCACTCGAAAATGCTTCTTGCTATCTGGAATTCAATGCAATGGCAATTTACCCTACTTGATTTTCCAAAGCTCTTAAAGATGCTTCCTGGCTCTAAATGATAGCATCATTCTTTGCCATATACTCTTTCAATAAATCCTCCATATATGAAGAACTTGAAGTTGAATTTTGCTAGGCATTTTACCATGGCAAAGATTGATTGTACCTAGGTAGTACACTTACAGCATTCTATTGAATGGCATTACTGACATTTCCCACCCCTTGATTACTTCAGCTTAAATTAGGATGTTTTTTTCCACCCTGAGATTTATGTGTGGAGTATGGGTTGTTGTTGCGATTAAAATTTCCCATGTAATAAACTGAGGCTGGGTTTGATGGGCATTTATCAAAAACATGATCTTCTCCATAGTAAACACATGCTAACTTTGCTACTTTCATTTCCTGCATTACAGATGGCCTTTTTAGTGTTTTAATCATATTTGTTAAAGATGGCACCTGAGCTGTTAGAGATGTAATTGTATCAAGCTCCATTGGTCTTACAACTCTTCTGCCAGTTCCAACTCTGGTAGTGGGGTATTGATAATAGTTATTAGGTATCCTTTCTAGAATTTCATAAGCCTCGTTATATGATTTATAGTGTTAAGTCCCATTGGTAGATGCATCAACCACCATCCTTGTATGAGCATTCAATCCATTGCAAAACATTTTCATTTGCGTCCAATGTTGGAATCCATGCATCAAGCATTTTCTCAATAGCTCCTTGAATCGTTGGAACGATGGAAATGTGCATGTGTACACAATCGCAACAAGTAATAAAGTGACAAGTAAATCTCGAGTTATCTTACCTACAGGGACTGTGCGAAGAAATATTTTTGAAATAAATAATTTAACAAGTTGATGGTGACAATTTGATGATTTGAAAGGGGTTTAATTGAGATTAAGAATTAAACTAAGTAAAATAAAATAATAATAATTTCCAATGCACGATTTCAAAACAAGTTTTAATCAATATGACATAAATGTGATAGATCTATTGCATTCTTTAACTTAACATTATCAGAACCATGTTCATGTTTGTTATGAATTTAATTCACGACAACTCGACAATTTTCTAACTTATGAACATACTCACCTACCAAAATCCATTAATCTCTTAACTATATCTCTATGTCAATTCAACCGATTAAACAAATTTTAATAAGCAAATGTGTTAATGCGCATAAATACTTATGAAATTAAAATAATCTCTTGTACATATCTCTATGTCAATTCAAACAATTAATTCAATTTTCATAAGCAAGTAAAGGATTAAGTGAGGTAACAATATATCCCAATATTGAAACAATTTAATCACAAAATCCTACAAGGTTAATGTATTGTTTAATACTGTTGCTAATTTAAGCTTCAGCTACCTTAGAAGATCAAACATGCACCAATTAAATATTGTGTCCATTAATTACAATTTCAACCCACTTAATAATTAATTCAATTGTTACCTTACAATTTAAATGCAAGCTTAACATAAACATGATTTTATTTAATTTAACAAATCAAAAAGGCCTATAACAACACAAACATTACTTTTAACAAATTAAGTAACATAACACAATCAATCTAACACGAATTAAATTTAAGCCATTTTAATTAAATCAAGAGTAATGAAACAATGAGCATTCATCATAACATAATCAAGAAAATAAGAGAGTAGGGTATTAGAAACAAATCTAGTGTCTCTATGAAGTCACTAGTGCACCTCTCTTCTTCTCTGCTCATTTTTTCAATTCCAGGCCTCTACGAACACTCGATTGCTGCTATTCCAAGGCGGAAGAAGGCTCTTTCTTAAAAGGAGAAATCAACAAAGGAAAGGACAAGAAAAAAAATGGAAAAAAAAAGGAGGAAAGTGAGTTGATAAACGCCAAATTATACATGTTTTTACCCCAAATACTTAGCATATTTATGGTTGTTTACTATTAGATTTGTGGATTTTGGTGCTCTTAATCTGGTTATTTCATGTTTTTTACTCAGAAGAGCACCAAGGGTCAAAAGGAGCCAAAAATGAGCTAAAAAGGGACAAAACGGACCAAATCGAGAAGACCACACGGCCTAAGCCTTGCCACACGGGTAGCTCACATGCCCGTGCCTTTCGAGGGTGTCAACCAAGGTTTACACGACTCACACGGACTGGCCATTGAGCCCACACAGCCGTGGCAATTTAACGGATCGAACACGGCCTGGCAACCACGTCACACAGCCGTGGCACATGGGCGTGTCCCTTTTTCAAGGAGTTGTATTTTACACGGAAAAAGGATACTTAAGGGGTAAGAAAGCCAATCAAAAGCCTATATAAACACCCTAAGTATGACCTAGAAAGAGGCCTCTCTCTCTAGAACTTTTCTGGAACTCAGAACCACACGCCGGGAATTACTTGAAGGAAGCCAGACGATCCATCTCAAAAGCCGGAGCTACTCCAAGACTAAAATCTCTCTCAGAATTCCTTCAGGGGTTTTAAAGTTTTCTTTATGTTTTGTTATTTTCATACTTTTGAGATGTACTCTTATTTTATTATGAACTAAACCCCTTAGATACCTAAGGGGGATAAAACCTATGATGGATCTTGTTATTATTATTTGAACTATATGATAAATACTTGATTTGTTCTTAATTATGTGTTCTTAATGCTTGAGTTAATATTCCGGGTATTAATTCATGATTTGATGTGCTTATGCAGAGGAGGAATAGACCCTGCCTAAGAGTAGATTTGGCATAATTAAGCGAAGTTGATCGGGCGCCTAGAAATAGGGTTACGAGATTTTGTCGGATTAGGGTGAAACCTAATATGAGAGTCCATAGATCGAGCTAATGCAACCCTAGAGTGTTAATTAGAGAAAAGTCTCGGTTATTCAATCTAGGGGTTAGACGTTATTAGTCTTGAATAGGGATAATAACATAGGTTAGAGAGTCTCACGGATCAAGTCAAGTGAATAAATCATCCGGTTCAGAGTCAGATAACAAGTTAAATTAGGTGGATTCCTCCTTGGGTGTCGTCTTTATCAATTGCTTTTCTTCAAGTCTTTTCCCAAACTTTCTCTTTGCTTTGATTAAATCAGTTAATTAGTTTAGATAATTAGTTTAATAAACAAACCCTTTTATTCTTAGGCTGGATAATAAAAAGATAGTTATTACTAGTCCTTTCGGTTCCCTTGGGTACAACATCCCGGTCTTGCCATTACTATACTATTGTTCGATAGGTGCACTTGCCTTTTCGTCGTGATAATAGTTAGTCTAGGTTTGATCTTCATTATAAAAATGTATTACTTGTTACAAATCACTGCGATCATGAGTGAAGAGAGAATGTGTTGTGAGTGAATTGATTTGAGTTGTATTATGAAATGAGTAGTAAAAGGAGGTATTTATAGGTGGGATTGGCTGCTAATTTTAGGAAAGAAATATCAGCCATTAACTCCCCCATGGCCAGCCACCACTCATGCATTTGTTGATGATTTCAACTTGCTATATTTGGCAAGGGGTAAATCTACAAAAACATAATAAGTGGAGGGGTTTGAAGGCAATTTTAAGGAGACTTCAAAGGCTAATTTACAAGTTAATAAATCAGCTTATTTGAGCTGATTGGGTCAGCAATTTGGATGGTTTAGGCTACCCGATTGCTCGTTTGGATTAGTCTTTCGTATTAGCACAACTGGGTCTACTTTCAATAATATAATCAATAATAATTATTTAACCCAAAATAAACATGATTAAAATTAAAATTAATTATATTATGTATTAAAATTCATAATTTGGACCATGTTAGGCTGAAAAATTAATTCACCTCAACGCTTCAAAATGCGCTTAACGGTTTGAGCTTCTAGCTGTGCTTGTTGGGCCAATTTTCACCCTTTGTGCAAATCTGTTGAAAATAAATCAGAATTTATGAAAAAATTATTATAAAATTATTTAAAATTCAATATGTTAACAATTTAAATACAATTTAATTATTTTATAATTATATTATATTTTTTTGTCAAGAATTACAACGAAACTGCATGAATTTGAGTTAAAAAGGGCATAAAAAAGCCTATATACGTTTGTGTTTCCATACCGCCAAACTTAATTCATTACTTGTAACACCCCTCACCCGTATTCAATGCCGGAATAGGATTACGGAGCATTACCAAACATATTATGCAATTAAACATACATATCACATACATTTTATTATTTCATGTAGTCATCATTCAACATCATTCACATTGTCCCTAATATGAGCCTACTAGGCCCAAAACATGCATTCGGAGTGGTTTGGGACTAAACCGATAACCCAAGAAACTTTCAGAAAATTTAGAAAATTTTCAAAACATAGGGGACACACGTCCGTGTGTCTCACACAGCCAAAGACACTCTCATATCACAGGCCATGTGGACATTCGAAATGGGATCACATGGTCGTGTCCCAGCCCGTGTCTAACCCCGTGTAACTCTCTGACTTGGGTCACAGGGCCAACCACACGCCCGTGTGCTAGACTGTGTACTAGGCCATGCCAAACCTGTAGGGTATACTGACTTATGCCACACGGTCAAGTCACACGCCCGTGTGCTAGGCCGTGTGGAGCATACTGACTTGATTTTTAATTCAACACTAGGGACACACAGCCGTGTAACCTAACCATGTGTCACACATGGCTGAGACACATGCCCGGGTGGAGGGTGGACAAAAATAAGATATTTACCAAGCCATCTTGCCACCCAAATTTTTTTACACCTACACCAAACCAAATGGCACCAAAACATGGCATAAATAGGCAATCAAAGCAACTAAATCAAGCCTAATTCATGCTTGTCCTATACCATCATCCACAATACACATAAATAGCAAAATAGACCATTCCATTTATACCAAATTCACATTCACATTTCAACTAAATAGACACTTTCAAACATGCATCATTATGCCTAAGCTCACAAGCATATGACTTCTCAAAAATCAACCATTCACCACAAGCATTAGCATATCAATTATCAACACAAGAGAAAGGCCATTTACATATATATATATATACACAACCAAATCAACCAAAATAAGCCAAGTCTCATAGCTATGCACAAAACCAATTACTTAACATTCACAAGCCATTTCAAATGACCAAAATCATTACCAAACTATATATCAAAATGACCATAATCCTATACATGCCATATATCCAAAAATATAGATTCAAAAGTACCAAAGTGATAGTTGGATAGTATGATGAAGTCTCCGACGATTTTCAAATCCGAGCTAGCTTTGGTATCACTATAAAACATGAAAAAATAAATAGTGTAAGCTATAAAGCTTAGTAAGCTCGTATGTAATAAACTCAATTAATTATAAATACACAATTCAAACAATTGAATATACATCACATAACTCATATTAGCTAACAAACCTTCCATATAATCAATCATAAGATTAGTTGTGAAATTCACAAGTTTCATCAATTCAATACTTATACGGTTCTTGTACATACCTGTAACACCCCTATAACCCGTATCCGTTGCCGGAGTGGGTTATGAAGTGTTACCAATTTAAAACACTACATTTGCACATTCACATTTACATAAGTTCATTAGCAATTATATGCATAGCCAAACCCAATCAAAGATCGAAATTCAGACTTATACTGACATTCAAAAGTTGCCATATTCACATGGCTTATATACAACAACATCTCAAAATATCATTCACTTAAGTCTATTATATACATGCCATACTAGCTCCAAAACATAATAGTACTAAAATGATAGATAGTGTGACGAGTTGCTGACGATCCCCTCCCGAGCAGGTGACTAGAGTCAACAATCTATAAAACAGAGAAACGTAACAAACGGAGTAAACTTTCATAAGCTTAGTAAGTTTTAAGCAATGCAAACAAATAAACTCAATCATACTTTGATCATTCAATTTCTCAAGAGACCATTTTCTAGGTATATTGCCAATTGGCCGAATATACATAGCACATCATGCACATTTAGCATTCTTATTTCACTTAATCTAAATTCATATAACATAAATAAATCAAATACTTTCACATACTTTCACACCTTGACCGAATGTATCATGATCATAGATATAGTTATAACATTTATTCATATATGTATCACATTATACACTTATGATTCAATTCAAATCAAACTCATAAATAAATACATAATACGTACCTGGCCAACTTAACGTATTGAATGTATTCATTTGTCGCTCTAACACAAGGTATCTTAGTCTTAGACTTTTATCAAATCACCGGCATTTAGCCTGTTAGGTTTTAAACCCGAATTCATCCACCGGCATTTCGCGTGCTAAGCTCGAAGCCCGATATCATTTCACTAGCATTATAGCCTGCTAGGCTTGAAGGCTCGAATAGTATCTCACCGGCATTATAGCCTACTAGGCTCAAAGGCCCAATATCATTTCACCGACATTATAGCCTGCTAGGCTCGAAGTCCCGAATAGTATCTCACCGGTATTATAGCCTGCTAGGCTCAAAGGCCCGATATCATTTCACCGGCATTATAGCCTGCTAGGCTCAATGGCCCGATTAGTACCGTACAATATTCAAATCAACAAGTTTCATATAACACAATCACACAAAATTAGGTACTAGCATCATTCGAATATATCATCTTACATTTTATTCACTTTTATTTCATTTCATCATTCATACTTATCATTTGATAGTTTACACATAACATCTCACTCATATTCATCTAACACTTATCATTTGATCATAAAAGCATATCACATTTTACTTCCATATTATATTTGCCATTCGGCCATATACATACATTACAAGTAATACTTAATTATCATAATATGTCATGTCATTATTGAATATTATTTATGTTTAACTACTTAAAACTTACCTCGAATATTTTCGAACAGTCTTGGATCGGCTATTCAACTACTTTCTCTTTTCCCCTGTCCAACCTTGGTTCTCTATGCTCTTGAGCTAATTCAAACAAATTTAACTTATTAAAGTCTCATCATGCTAGCTTATGGCCGAATATGACAAGAAATTTAATAGGTCATATAGTTACTTTTAGCTCAAATACAAAATGGTCATACACATTTTTAATCACATTAAGCAATTTAATACAATTAATTTAATATTTCCTCATGTACACCTTTATGACTGAATACACATATCAAATAAGTAACTTACCTTAACACATAACCCACATAGCCAAAGTACATATAACCCTAATGACCGAATATGTATATCACCAAAATTCCTATGACTTAACCTTTAACCTTCATAGTCGAATATTCATTGTATACCTAGTTCACATACACAAACTCAAAATTCATATAGCTTATTATATTTTCATATATATATCTCAACCATATAGCCGAATATATAGCTCATCAAATAGATATTTATTCTCGTTCCCATATCACATATTGATCAACTAAACCATGCATTAGCCTTTGGCATATTCGGTCATTAAAGTAATAACCTATTTAACATTCAAGCATTTTATACTAAAATTCCTCCCAAGGCCGAATTCATATATAACCTTTAATGCTCGTACAAAGTTTATATTTTAAATAATTTATACACACACCATTAACCTAATATTAATTGACTAAGCACTTTAACAAATTTTCTTTAACTAAACACACATTCGGCAATGACAAAGACAATTTAACAAACCTTAAATTCAACTTATAACAATATATACTCAATATTCAAAGCATTTAACATCACTTCATCAAAATTTTACATCATGGCCGAATGCTCCTTTTTAAACTATTTATCCTCACAAAGCATAAATTTCACCATTAAACTTACAAGCCAAGTTATCTAAATAGACCATCTATACATAAGTACCAAGCCTCAAACTTAATTTATAACTATCTAAATCATTTAAAACATCCAACACCAAATTTTCTTTGCATTTCATACTATAGCCGAATGCCCATTCTAAACAATTGAGCCACACATAATTCAAATTTCAAAATTTAAACTTATAAACTTACAATCACATGGATTTTAACATTATAGTCCATCAAACTTTCATTCATCAATTTCTATCATCAAATACAATTTTTTTGCAATTTCCTATCATGGCCGAATGCACAATTGACCAACATTTAACAAATTAATTCATGGGTTTAAAGTAGAACCAAGAGAGGAACTCAAAAACATGAAATTTCAACCAAACTACCATGAACTTACCTTGAATTTATGTCCCCCAAATGACTGAATATTCAAGAGCTTCTCTTCTTCTTTTTGTTTTCTTTAGTTTCGGCCAAGTGATGAAAAAAAATAAAGCTTAACTTTGTTTTTATCACCTGATATAAAATAACATATATTATTTTATACCATAATTTAAGTTTATAATTTATTATTATTATTAAGCACATGATGCATTAAACCAACCCCACTACCGTACACTTAAATAAAGTGGTAAAATAGACATGCAAATCCTCTACTTTAGTAATTTACAAAATTAATCACTGGGACATTCACCTACCACATATTCAAAGTTTCTTAAACAAGTCCTTTTTAGCTAATTCCACATTCAAATGACAAAATTAAGACACGATACTTTCACATATGCACTTCCATATATAATAAACATAGAATATAACATTTAATTATTTTCATGACTCGGTTTTGTGGTCCCGAAACCACTTCCCGACTAGGGTCAAATTAGGGCTGTTACATACCTATACCATCTCCTACTAGTCTCATGCTTATCCATGTTTTTGCATACCAATTGAACCATTTGGAATACTATTGGATACACAGGAAACTCGCACCCTAAGTGCCACATGCATAGCTGAAGCTATCTCAATCTCGTATCACATATAAGGCTCACTCTCGAGCTATCAATGGGTCTGCTCACACTTGCTGATGATCATGACGAAGCTACAGAGTACTGCTCTCACAAGCTTACAAGTATCCGCAACACGTGTCGGATAACTCAGCCACCGGTAGGACATACAGACCAGCACCCAAATCACATAACCCCTAATGACATGTCATTCGTATCTTAATCTATTCCTAAGGCCACCAGGATTTCACACTTGTTGAATTATCATCGAACATGTTCGTAGTGTCGTATTTACAGTTTATGCAATTCCAAAGCATTTAAAATACAAATATAACAACGCTTATTACATACGAACTTACCTCGAATGTAAAAATGACGAAACGAGTTGATTAGTCCAAAACCTTGTTCTTTCCCCGATATAAATCCGTATTTTGCTTTTCTTGATCTAAATGTAATCAAAATTAACTTATTTAATTATCACTTTATTCAATTTAGTCCAAAATACACATTAAGGCAATTTTTACACTTTTCCCCTAATATTTCAACATTCTCATAAAAATAAAAATTCATGCAATTCAACCTAAACCCATGCTAGCCGACTTTCAATTAGGTCCCTAGCAGCCCACATTTTTCATTTACTTCACAAATTAACCATGAATTTTACACATTTCACAATTTACTCCCTATTTGGAAATTTTACTAAAAATCACTTAACAAATGTTGTTTATCTGTCAACAAGCATGCATTTTCTATCTTTAAACATCAAAATACACCAACATTCATCAATGGAAAAACCTTAAACCTTTAACAGTTTTATAAAATAGTCCCTGGGCTAGCTAGATTAAGCTGCAATGATATCAAAAACATAGAAATAATTAAAAACCAAGTTAAAATCACTTACATGCAAGCTAGTGAAGGTGTCGAATGCTTTAAGCCCTAAAATGGTGTATTTTGTTCTTTAATTTCGGTGGAATAATAGCTTGGAGAAGATGAGTGTTTATTTTTCTTTTATTTGTTTTAAGTTTATTATACTTATTACTATATTAACCTTTAATATTAAAAGATGTCCATGAATGTCCACCCACTATAAAAATGGTCTAATTACCACATAAGGACCTTTACTATTCAATTTCATAGCCATTTAGCACTTTTAACTAATAGAACTCCACTTTTACACTTTACGCGATTTAGTCCTTTTTATCAAATTAAACACTCAAATGATAAATTTTCTTAACAAAATTTTCACACAATCATTTTAGCATGCTTCAAACATTAAAATACTAATAAAATAATTATTTTGACTTTGGATTTGTGGTCTCGAAACCACTATTTTGATTTCACTAAAAACGGGTTGTTACAACTCTGCCCTTAAGGCATTTTTGTCCCAGAAATTCTTACCAAAAAAGAGGTCAGAGTACTATTTTCTCATAGCTTCCTCAGGTTCCCACGTAGCCTCTTCGACACCGTGACGTTGCCACAAAACCTTCCCCAAAGCTATGCTCTTATTTCTCAATTCTTTAACCTCTCGAGCTAAAATTCTGATTGGTTCTTCGTTATACGACATATCAGGTTGAATTTCAATCTCTAAAGGTGAAGTTACATGAAATAGATCTGACCGATACCGTCATAACATCGACACATGAAATACATTATGGATCTTTTCTAAATCTGACAATAAAGGTAGTCGATATATCACTGACCATATTCTTTCGATGATCTCATGTGGCCCGATGAATCCCCGACTCAATTTGCCTTTACGACCAAATCAAATAATCTTCTTCCACGGAGACACTTTCAAATATACTCTGTTGCCAATCTGAAATTTAATGTCTTTACATTTCAAATCCACATACGATTTATGTCGATCTGAAGCTATTTTTAAACTGTCGCGAATTACTTTCACTTTATATTTAGTCTCTCTAATCAAATCAAACCCATGAATCTTTTTCTCACTAAGCTTAGTCCAATACAATGGAGTTTGGCATTTGCAACCATACAATGCTTCATATGGTGCCATCTTTACGCTCGATTGAAAATTGTTATTCTACGCAGATTCAACCAATGGTAAACATTTCTCCTAGTTGCCTTCAAACTCTAAAATACGACAACGAAGCATATCTTCAAGAATCTGAATTACTCTCTCAGATTTACCGTCAGTTTTAGGATGAAAAGAAGTACTAAAGTGCAATTGTGTACCTAAAGCTTCTTGCAATTTCTTCCAAAATTGCGACGTAAACCTCAAATCTATATCCCAAATAATAGAAACTGGCACCCCATACAATCTAACAATCTTAGAAATATACAACTCAGCTAATCTATCAAGCGAATAGTCTGTACGTACCGGAATGATATGTGCAGACTTCGTCAATCGATCAACAACAACCCAAATAGCAATTTTCTTTTTCAGAGATAGAGGCAAACCCGATATGAAATCCATCATGACTCTATCCCATTTCCACTTTGGTATCATCATAGGCTGTACTAATCCTGAAGGCACTTGATGCTCGACTTTAACTTGTTGACAAACCAAGCATCTTACACAAAATCTGGAATGTCTCATTTCATACCTGACCACCAATACAACTGTTTCAAATCATTATACATTTTTGTACTCCCCGGATGTACGGATAAACAACCACTGTGCGCTTTGTATAAAATTTTCTAAATAAGCTAAGAATTCTTTGGTACAAAAGTTCTACCTCGGAACATTAAACAATCATCAGATTCGACTTGATAGTCTGAATCAATATGTAACAACCCGTTTTTAGGGTTAATTGAAACAGTGGTTTCGGGGCCACCAAATCCGACGAGTAGGCTTGTAAATATTATATTTAATATTTAAGAGTTAATTGTGATTTTAAAAATGTTTTTGATATTGTGATTTTTTTTTGTTTTATAAACGGTTTATTAAGTTCAAGTGGTATGACTATAAGGTTAAGTGGGTTTAGAAAATGAGGTATCGGAGACCTCGTTTCTATAAATCGAGTCATAAATATTTTTATAAATATTTACGGAGTGGCAATAAGATGGTATTAAAGTTTCATTGAAAAATTTTATCGTTTCGATTGTTAATTAAGCAAAAAGGACTAAATCGAGTAAAGTGTAAAACTTGTGTGCTATTAGTTAAGGTGTCTAATAGCTATGATTTATTAAAGTGGAGGCACTTATGTTGTAATTATACCATTTAAGTGTTAGTGGACATTTATGGGAGTTGGTATTCTTGAAATTTGTTTTAAATTAGAAGGTTAAAATAATAAATTGGATATTAATGTTAAAATGAATAAAACAAATTATGTATCATCTTCCACTATCATTTTGGCAACCGAAAATTGAGAAAGAATGGTAGCCATGGAAGCTTTTACATTCGGCCATGGAAATTGGATTGCATGGTATGGTTTTTTATTCCCATTTTTAATATTTTTTATGTTTTTGGGATCGTTGCTTTGTGTTCTAGCTAGCCCTTATCTCCGATTTTAAAACTGTTAAAGTACTTCAATGTTGCCATTGTTGAATGCACGAGTATTTTGTTAGTTGATGCTGGAAAATAAATCATTGTTCTTAAATGTACAAGTGTTGTAAAGTGAATTTTGGTAAAAATGTCAATTTTGGATTAAATTGTGAAATGTGGAAATTTAGTGGTTACTATGTGTAATAAATTGAAAATATGGGCTGATAGTAATATATGGAAAATTTGGCTAGCATGGGTTTGTGTTTAATTTCATAAAATTGTGATTTCATGTGATAAGGACTAAATTGTAAAAGTGTGAAATTTCAGGGGTAAAATAGTAATTTTACCAAAATATGAAATTGAGTTAAAATGAATAGAATATGAATTGAAATAGCTGAATTTGATTGATTAGATCAACTTAAGCCTCGTACGAGTCTATATCGTGGGAAAAACAAAGTTTCGGACTAGTCGATCCATTTCAACGTTTTGACAATTGAGGTAAGTTCGTATGCATTAAGTATTATTATATTTGAATATTTAATGCGTTGAAATTGTACAAATGATATATTCATGACTATTACTATGTTAAGCAATACATCGAATAATTATATGTGGCACTTAACGTGCAAAGTATCGGGGATGGCACTTAGTGTGCGATACATCCAGAATGGCACTTAGTGTGCGAAGTAACGAGGATGGCACTTAGTGTGCGAAGCATCCAGAACGACACTTAGTGTGCAAGGTATAGGATATGGCATCTAATGTGCGATACATTGAATATTCAACGGGTAAATGAAAGATGTGATTGAGTATGAGATTGGTACGAGATGATACAGGTATCTATGGAAATTAGTACAATATGGTACAGGTATGTACGGAAATTGGTACAATATGGTACATGTATGTACGGAGATTCAATTGAGTATTGAATCTATGGAAATGGTGAGTTCATGATCATTGTGGAATGAATAGTGATTGAATAATAAATTTGGTTGATGATTACATGTTAGGCTTTTGGGTCAAAATGAGTTGAGATATACTCCATTTTCACTCATTTAAATTGTGGCTTAATAGTTATGAGAAAAGGGTAAAGATTGGCAAATTCTTAGATTTGAATTGCTATTGAAAGCATGGAAAAGAATAAGTTTTTGGATGATTTAAAGATATTTAGCTATGTGCTTGATATGTGAATACAAATACGTAATCTAAACTCAGGTCATAATGCTTTATGATAATTTTCTAGTAATTTAAAAGCTAATGTTGTTTTAGGCTAAGGCCAAGACATGTTAGACTGACTTAAATGGTTTATGCTTATAACTTGAAGTTATAAGCTTTATTTCTTTGAATTACAAACTTACTAAGCTGTGATGCTTACTTTGTGTTATTTTTCTATGTTTTGTAGTGTTTCGAAAGTTTTCTGGGTTGGAAGTCAACGGAGATCGCATCACACTATCCTGCTATTGATTTTTGGTATTTTTACACTTTGGGGCTTGGTATATGGCATATATAAGCTAGAATGTTTATGTATTTAAGTTTTGATATGTATATATGTTATGCCATGAGAGTTGGCTAGCAAATGATATGTTTGTGCTTAGTTTTGGTATGGATTTGAATAAGTTATTGAATAATGATGATTTAGTTATAGTAAAGCATGTTTTAAGCATGGAATTGGCTGAAATTTCTAGTATAAATGTTGTTTTATGTTGCTTGTAGGAATGATCCAAAAAGGGGTGGCAATTTTGGCTTAAACCAAGCCTGCATTGTGCCACATGGCCAGGGCACACAGGCGTGCCTTGTGGCCGTGTATGCAAAGCAGTAACCTCCTAAGACTGCACGGTTAAGACAAATGGGCGTGTCATACGGCCGTGGGCTTAAATCAGTAGCTAGCTAAGTATCACACGGCCATAGCACACGGGCGTGTCTGTTGGCCGTGGGTGAAATTCAGTATGTATACTCTATTTTAGCACAAATGGATCACATGGGTGTGTCTGGTGCCCGTGTGAGACACACGGCCGGGGTACACAGACGTGTGACCCCTGCAGAGATGAAAATTTTCTAAGTTTCCAAAAGGTTTCAAATGTCATCGGTTTAGTCCCGAACCTCTTCCGAGCATGTTTTAAGGCTGTGATGAGCCTAGTAAGGGACAATATGATTGTGAATGATAAAGGTTTTAAATTATATGCAAAATGTATGATTCGAATGTGTTTAAATGTTATGACGTAAGTCTGGTAATGCCTTAAACCCTGTTCCGGCTTGGGATACGGGTAAGGGGTGTTACACAATAGTCGACTAGCATTGCAGTCTTTTAGCTTGCAATTCATTGTAACACTTTTGAGCTTCACAAATTTGTTGAAGAAATAATGGTTTAGCTTTTAATTTAGCCAAAATTAAACCATCATCAAAGAAGGTTAACTACATATTCACCGCTCACAAAGCAAATAAAGATTTTCTACTCAGAGTATCTGCGACTACATTCTCTTTCCTCGGATGATAATCAATCAGTAACTCATAGTCTTTCAGTAGCTCGAGCCATCTTCGTTGTCTCAAATTCGAATCTTTTTGAGTCATTATATACTTTAAGCTCTTGTGATTAGTAAAGATATGGGACTTTTCACTGTATAAATGATGTCGTCAAATTTTTAATGCAAACACAATAGTAGCCAACTCTAATTCGTGTGTCGGATAATTCTTTTCATGTGGTTTTAACTATCTGGAAGCATAAGCTATCACTTTACCCTCTTGCATCAAAACACAACTCAAACCATTCAATGATGCGTTGATGAAAATCACAAACTCTTTACCTGACTCAGGCTGAACTAAAACTGGTGCCTTAGTTAATAATGTTTTCAACTGTTCAAAACTCTAGTCATTGGTGTAGCAATCATCGAGAATCCTTTTACAGAACACCGATATAGCCAGCTAGTCCCAGGAAACTTCTATCTTCAGACACATTTCTTAGTGATTTCCAGTCAACAACTACGAAAATTTTACTCGGATCAACTCTGATGCCTTCCATTGAAACAATATGTCCCAAAAATCCAACTTCTCGAAGCTAAAACTCGCATTTATTGAATTTAGCAAACAACTGCTTATCTCTCAAATTTTATAATACAATTCTCAAATGTTTGGCATGCTCAGACTCATCTCAAGAATAGATCAGAATGTCATCAATGAAAACAACAGCAAATCTGTCTAAATACGGTCTAAAAATCCGATTCATCAAATCCACAAAAATTGCAAAAGCATTAGTTAATCCAAAAGGCATAACAAGAAATTCATAATGCCTAGACCTTGTTTTGAATGCAATTCTTGGCACGTTTGAATCTTTAACACCCAATTGATAATAGCCAGATCTTAGATCAATCTTTGAAAACACTGTTGCTCCTTTCAACTGATCGAACAAATCATCAATTCTCGGTAAAGGATACTTATTCTTTATCGTAACCTTATTGAGTTGATGACAATCAATACACAATCTCATTGATCCGTCTTTCCTCTTTACAAACAACATTGGTGCACCCCAGGGAAAAAAACTAGGTCATGCAAAACCTCAATCTGTTAACTCTTGCAACTGAGTTTTCAATTCTTTCAATTCTATTGGAACTATTCTGTACAGAGCTATCGATATCGCTAATGTACCCCGTACTAATTCAATAGGAAACTCAACCTTTCTAATAAGTGGCAATCTCGGTAACTCTTCTGGGAACACATCCGGATATTCACAAGCTACTGGTACTGATTGAATCTTCAACTCAGACACTTTTGTATCTATTACATATGCAAGGTAAGCATCACAACCTTTTCTCACATATTTCTGAGCTAACATCGACGATATCACAATAGGCAATCCACTCGATGCATCTGATTCAATTCAAAGGATTTCACTATTCTGACATTTCACAACTGCATCATGTAGAGTCAACCAATCCATACCTAGAATCACATCGAATTCATCAAACAGTAAAAGCATCAAATTTTTCGAAAAACAGAAACCCCGAGTCATCAAAGGATAGTTCTTGCAAACTTTATCAACTAGGACAGACTTGCCTAGGGGTTTTATACTTTAATCACAAACTCAGTAGACTCAATAAGCAAACTCTTACTAGACACTAAAATATGAATGAGTCGATCCAAGATCAATCAAAGCAATTACATCAATGTCATAGAGAGAAAATGTACTGATGATAACATTTGGTGACGACGCATCTTTGCTAGCGCGAATAGCATAAGCTCTGGTAGGTGCTCCAGCCTCGGATCTCACAGTGGACTCTTTTGTTGTTCCTTTGCTACTAGTCACATTACCCGCATTCTAGGTGGCCTTCCTCTAGTATCTTTGTTACTCGATCTTGCATTCTAAAATTTATCTTTCTCAGCTAAATCATGGCAATCTCGGATAAAGTGATCTAACGAACCACATTTGAAACAAGCTTTAGTGTTCATCCAGCAATCTCTAAAATGTTGTTGTCCACACTATTGACACTCGGGTTTATTGTTTCTCACACTACCAACACTTGACATCGAAGTAGCCAGAGCTTTAGAACTCATATATCGCTTCCTATAATCTCTATTAACATATCCCACTGAAGCATTCGGACAACTATGTGAATCTCGTGATTTCTTTGATGAAGACTGATATGGTTTACTCATTAGTCTCTTTCTCAAATCTCTAGCATCAAAGTCATCTTTTCTCTTTTCTTTGCCAAGTTCTTCGGCTTTGCAAGCTCGGTCAACTAGCACTACAAATTCTTTCAACTCTAGAATCCCGACTAGCAATCTGATATCTTCATTCAAGCCATCTTCAAATCTTTTACACATAATTGCCTCAGTTGAAACACATTCTCGAGCATATTTACTGAGTCTCACAAACACTCTTCATACTCAGTCACAGACATTCAACCCTATTTTAACTCCAAAAACTCTTTTCATTTTTGATTGATAATGTAACACCCCGAACCCGAAACCGACACCGGAGTCGAACACGAGGTGTTAACTGGCTTTAACCCCTTACAAAATTTATTTTCCAGACACTGCCCAATCTGTGTACTAGTCGTTTTAAAAATCATATCTTCAGTTTCATAACTCAAAAATCAGTTTCGTAATTTTTCCCCGAAACTAGACTCATGTGCCCATCTATGTATTTTTTTCTAGAATTTTTTGTCGGGCCAATTAGTACAGTTTATTAGTCAAAGTCTCCCAAGTTGCAGGGGTCGACTACACTGACCTTTTCCCATTACGACTTGGATATATCCTTGCACGGGGCTCCAATACTGATGCCGTTTGTTTCTGTGAAAACTAGACTCAGAGAGGAATCTGTACATATATGGTACGACCCCTAATTATCTCTGGTTAATTTTTAATGAAATTCCAAAGTCGGAGCAGGGAATCCAGAAACCGTTCTGGCCCTGTCCCACAAAAATCTGATTATCTCTTAATATACTGCCCATATGATCTTTTCGTTACTTCCTCATGAAAGCAGACTCATCGAGCTTCGATTACATAATTTATTCATCAATTAATTCCACTCCTACTATTTTTAGTGATTTTTCAATCTCATGACACTGCTGCTGCCAGCATCTGTTACGAAAGTAACTAGGTCCATTTCATGCCTACCCTTGATCCAACTCAATCGAACATTCGTGCCATTTTCGCATGGCTTAAAGTTTACATGCCAAAATTCAAACACAACGTAATAGCTTATACATGCCAAAATGTTCTTCTAAGCCAACTAAGAAGAAAATATCAAAACTTGCTATCCGGTGTGATGACTTCGATGACGGCCCGACCCCGCAAAAATAGATGAGTCCAAGCAACCTATAATGGGTGACAAGGAAACACCGGGTGAGTTTATAACTCAGTAAGTCATAAGCAATGCACTACTATACATCAATAACATTATCACAAGAGGAAACAAAATGGAATGAGACAATTTACTCCATCCATACCGAACCATACCATAGTTCCTCCAACCTATCGATTCAATTTCATACCAATTTATGCATTCACAATCCACATACTCATCAATAGGATATTCGAGGCATTTTCATAAATCATTTTATTTTCGTTACAAACATACAACTAAACGGCCTTTCACCCATTCTATGATAATTTTTATGTACGTGACTTCAAGTATATTTGTCACATAGGTTCAACTTACCGAGCTCAACACCAAGTATAAGCATAGCACATATTAGCCATGTACTCAAGACACTTACCCGATCCGCTGTCCGCGATCGACTCAATAGTGTCGCACACATAGTGTCCATAATGATTCACGAATGTATTTTGAGCCCGCACACTCAGTGCTATATAATCAACTCGCACACTTAGTGCTACGTAATCAAATCGCACACTTAGTGCTGTATAGTCAACCTCGCACACTTAGTGCCGCATGGTCAATTCGCACACTTAGTGCATCATATTCATTTTGCACACTTAGTGCAACATAGTCGAATCGCACACTTAGTGCTGTACAATTTAATCCCGCGCACTTAGCGCCAATCTCATGGTCATAAATGGTTATCCCGCACGTTTAGTGCCGAGATCAACAACTCAATACATCTTACCTCTTTTCTTTCATTCAACAATTTCATCATCACATACGTACACGCATATATATATGTATATTTATTCATTCCATTCAGCATCAATCCATAACGTTATGACCATTGAAATAATACCAACTACATGCTTAATGACTTACCTCGTGTTGGGTAAGACGGTTCCAACTCGGCTACTCGATAACCTTTTCTTTGCCTTTGCTCGATTCACCTCCTTTAACTCCTTGAGCTAAATCAATAATTTAACTAGTTTAACCACCTTGCTAAATATTTACAATCCAATTTCACATGTATATGTATGTTAGTATATTCGGCCAATAGCCTCATGCAACTACCAAAGCCGAATCAACTAAATATACTTATGAATATATATATATATCATCATCGAAATCACCTAAGCTTAGACATCAATTTTTAATTCCAAGCAAGTTGCCGAATGCAACCTTACTAAATTTTCATGGATTCAATATACCATTACCATGGAATCAACAACCAAAAATTCATAGACAATTTAGGAAAATCACATTACAAATCTCAAATTCAAGCAAAGACCATGGCCGAAATGCATGTATACATGTACAATGTCAACTATAACATCATTTAAACACCTAATTTCATCTCATGAACACTTAATCGAGTTTTCCTAATCTAGCATATTTTCACATCTATTTGTAACATCATGTAAGTCCACATATAACTACATTTCTTAAGTCCCACATCTTAATGCCCATTACAGCCACTCCCCTAGTCTAAATCTAGCAATCGTCAACACCACTTTTCCACTATGTTAGCCGAATACTCATTCTCTTCCTAGTCCTAAGTTCGGCACCTCCAACAAAATAGCTTAACAATTTTCAACTTTCATGCTAACATAACAAGCAACTTAACACAACCATATAACTAGCATGCTAATAGCATCAAGGTATCAACTAGCTTTTATTTTTAAACTCCTTAGCCGAATCCTAACTCTCCAACAACCCCAAATCCAACCATGGAATAGATAGAATCTAGACTCATCACCCCAAAGGTAGGGTAAGCTTCCAAAAATATCATTGAACATACCTTGGTCTAAAGGACCACCTTTGCCGAATCTTGCTTCCTCTTCTTCCTCTAGTTAGAACAATTGCAAAAGAAAGAAAATATGAACACTCCTTCTTCCCTCCTTATTAAGCATTCAAACTCCCTCATTTTTCATGCCACAACATCAAACACTCTCCCTAGGCACAAGCAATGGCCGAATTCCTTCCAAGTTCTTTTCTCCCCTTCTTTTTCTTGGTTTTTCGGCTAGGAGATGGCAAGTATGACACCCATTTTTTTTTGTTCCCTTTTCTATTATTATCCCCATCATTTGTTCACCAAAGAAACATATTAAATTAGAATGAGTGGAGCATTATCACTCCTTGGCCGGCCGCCATGAATTTTATGGGCAAATTGACATGCAAAGCCATGCTTC